>NC_083777.1:31840445-31900445 GCF_963514075.1 Conger conger | reverse complement strand
CGGCCAAGCCCGGGCCCCCGCCCGAGTTCTCCTTCCACACGCCGGGGAGGTCCGGCCAGCCCCTGCTGCTGCCTGGAGCCCAGGCCTACGGGCCTCACAGCCTGGGGCTGGAGTCGCACGGCTCCCCCTACAGCGCTGCACTCAGCCAGGGCTGGGCCCGGCCACACCTGGGCAGGCCTCCAGCGCCAGGCTACAGGACTGCCTACAGCCCGGCGCCACAGAGATATGGAGCGCACACACCGCCCAGACACTTCAGCTACAGGTCCTGACCCGAGGGAGAGAGGGAGGGAGGGAGAGGGAGTGAGAGGAGAGGGAGAGAGTGAGAGGGAGGGAGAGAGTGAGAGAGAAGGAGAGAGTGAGAGGGGAGAGAGAGTGAGTGAGAGAGGGTGGGAGAGAGAGAGGGAGGGGGAGAGAGTGAGGGGGGAGAGAGTGAGCGAGAGAGGGTGGGAGAGAGGGAGAGAGAGTGAGAGAGTGAGAGTGAGAGAGAGTGAGGGAGTGAGGGGGAGAGAGTGAGAGAAGGAGAGAGAGAGGGTGGGAGAGAGTGAGAGAGAGGGAGGGAGAGAGAGAGAGAGAGAGAGAGTGAGGGGAGTGAGAGAGAGAGAGAGAGAGAGGGTGGGAGAGAGATATAGATATAGTATTTATTTTTGAGGAGCTAAGACTTTCAAACAGAGTTAATGCAATCAAAGGGTTTTCTCACTCTGTTTTTATTTTTTATCAAATTATTTCAAAATAAACATATCTATATTGCAGAAAGGTGTTATACGTTATATATTATTAACGGTCAACTTGCAACAAAAAAGGGAACTGTTTGTGGATGCCGTTTTTTAAAGGCGATGTTCATGTTTTTGTAAAAACATTCTACAACAGCAGAAGCCTGCTTTGCAGCAGATAATCATGTGGGATGAGCAGACGGCTCAGCGTGCTGTCTTTACCTCAGCAAACACACGGTCATCTTCGATCTGACACGGACCGTGCGCTGAGTTTAGGAACTGCAAGTGTGACCTCAGACATGGACTGTGCATCTGAGGACAGGCCATCAGTGAATGTAACGCCTGCCTTACTCTGGCTTTTCGTGCCTAGTTTCCTAAACCTAACTCTTTCCACAATGGTACTCAGCTCCTTGTGTTCGTCTGTAAAGCTGCACTAAAATGGCCGTCGTAACGCTGTACTGCTGGGGCGATGCGCTGGAGCCTTAAGACTGTGAACATGTAACATGTATTATCCAGTATTCTGTTCTTTTAGGAACGTGGAATGGGGTGTGAAAGCATGAAAACTGAAAGTGGAAAAAAGCCTTGTTATAAACCGGGCGAACGGTTACCGCTGTCAGAAAGGCTGTTAGAAATGTTGGGACATTGCTGAAAAGTGTGGTAATTTATAACTGTCAGAAATAACTGCCAAGATGTCGCGAATAAAGGGAAATTCATGAACTCTTTCCATTTTCAGGATTCATTGGTTTGATGCTTTTTGTAAAACAAATATAACCCCATATACATTCTAAAATCGGAAAGCCTCGTCAGAGTGATGTCGGTCAAAGGCTGACTGGGTGTAAAATGGCCGCCCGTTTCCATAGTGATACAGTCCAGCGTCAGGACCAATGTTTTTCATTTGATCGCTATGGGAGATGGTGAATGAACTACCCCACTGCATTGTGGGACCCACAGGCCAACGGGGGTACAGGGCGTGGTTTCCTGCACAAACCTGGCCTCAGTGATGTACTGTGTGCCACCCCAGAACACACACACACACACACACACACACACACACACACACACACACACACACACACACACATGGGGGGCCACACCAGAACACACACACACACACACACACACACACACATGGGGGGCCACACCAGAACACACACACACACACACACACACATGGGGGGCCACACCAGAACACACACACACACACACACACACACACACACATGGGGGGCCACACCAGAACACACACACACGCACACACACACACACACACACACACGGGAGGCTGGTACAGTTCTCAGGAGTGCCATGACCCCCGGGCCCCAGGATGCAGAGCTCCAGGCTGGGAAAGGGGATTAATGTGCAGTAATGGAGGTTTATAATGGCCTTCACCGCGGGGGGTCTAACTGTGAGCGACCTGCTGTTTTAATGAACATATGAGCGTAAAATACCCCATTGTCATTCACTCTGATCAGTACATCACTGTAGAGATGCTCACCCAACATTTACACACACAATACATCCACCTGCCTTTTCTATCTTATTTTATGATGACGTACCGTGTGTGTGTGTGTGTGTGTGTGTGTGTGTGTGTGTGTGTCCCTTTTCAAGACATTTCTCACCGCCGACTGAAATCAAATAAATCCATCTTTGGTCTTTTCTTCTCATGAGTGCCTCAATACTCTCTGGGCCAATCGGATTCTTTCCCAAGCTGAAAACGTATCATCTTCAGCTGCGTTGAGGGGAAGCTCATCCCCCACCTTGTGTAATAGTGTAATCGTGTGGGAACATCTTCTGTACCATAACAGTTTTCATGACCCCTGACCCTTCCCAATTACACTGTACAGACAGTTTGCTGAGGACGAGAGCGAGTTACTGATCTGATGAGCAGATTAGCGCTCCGTGTGACTGAGACTCCACCGTTATCTCTGTGTGCGGTTATGGGACGGTCGGTCCAGAACACTCTGCTCCTGACCGACCCCATTCTGGCAGGGAGCGCGTTGGTTTACGGGGGTTTAGTTTAAATGTCCATCGCTGCCCAAACTGCAGCGTAGACTTCAAAGCCACGTTGAAGGGTAGCGCTAGCGTTTGGAAAATACATAAATGAGCAGGTTAGCTCATTCCCACACCATACAAATGGGAATATTAATGAAATTCATCATTGTCTTTAAAGTCCAGGCACACACACATATACACACACACACACACGCGCACACACATATACACACACGCACACACACACACACACACACACACATATACACGCACAAGCGCACACACATATACACACGCACACACACACATATACACGCACACACACACACACACATATACACGCACACACACACATACACACACACGCGCACACACATACACTCACGCACACACATATATACACACGCACACACACACATATACACACACGTATACACACACGCGCGCAGACACACACACTGCAGAGGGCCACTGTGAGTGTTTCAGGCGTGAGGAATCGAGCAATTGTATTTTCCAGCTTTCGAAACATGCCAGGAAAAATACATTTCAGCAATTCCATTCCTAAACCCATATTCATTCATGTGGTTCTCCTGAGAAGCCCAGCTCTGTCACTGCACTTCATTTCCCATAATTCCCTTCTCCTGGTTCTGCAATGGCACCAGATAAAACTGAGTGCATGCAAATAAATATAATAGACACCAGAAGTGCCATTAAATCCCATTTTAACCCGATGAGTCTCACTGCCACACGAATCCTGCAGGACTTGCACATTCCTGTGAGAGATATTTAAGTGTTAAAGAGATCATCAACAGAGTATGAATCAACACGGAGGAGTGATAATATAGTACAGTAACATATGTAATAACTTGAACTTGAACTCTTAAGATGGATTTTCAAAGGGGGATCCATTTGGGTATTAGATATGTAATAACTATATAGATCTGGGACCATTTAAAAAAAATAAAAACATGTTTCTGAACTCAGTCTTTTTTCATTATGATGTATGCTGTATGCTGTATGTATGCTGTATGATGTATGTATGCTGTATGCTGTATCATGTATGCTGTATGCTGTATGTATGCTGTATGTATGCTGTATGCTGTATGATGTATGCTGTATGCTGCATGTATGATGTATGCTGTATGCTGTATCATGTATGCTGTATGCTGCATGTATGCTGTATGCTGTATGATGTATGATGTATGATGTATGCTGTATGCGTGCCTGTGTGTCTGGGCAGAGGCACAGAGAAGCTGAAGGCCAGGTTACTCTACAGTAAAAATCCGAGCGGTCCATCAGTCCATGTCCGGCGTGTCTGATACAGTGACCACACGGTAATCTTTTCTGTACACAGAGCTGTTATGAGGTACCAGCAGGCAGCGTTAGCGTGGTTTTGAGAAGTCTGTTCTCCTGGGACTGCGCTCCCTTTGTCATGCGCTCGATTGGATTAACAGTAGGGCTGAGCTCCCGGCTGCTGGCTTTGTGTGGCTTTGTTTGGGCCTTCTTGTGCGATGTTATGATGGAGTCTGACGGCTTGTTCAGTTCACTGCCCCCAGACAAACCGCCGGCACACCAGCGCACCAGCCAGCCGTTTAAAACGCAGCGCGTTCCTGTGAGGGGGGGGGGCCGTCTCGCCCTGCAGAGGGGTGCGGGCTGAGAGGGGCGCGTCTCCTGAATACTGCCTCATTTCACAAACGGGCCGAAAGGACCCCATCGTGGGGCGTTCCCTGGGCACAGAGCCGGCTGAAACAGTGCCTGTCCCCAGCAAGTACATCACGTCTCCAAAATGAACATGATGACATGCAACTGTTTGGGTCCCTGGCCCGATGGGATGGTCAAGATGTTCAGCTGTTTTTCAGACCAAACAGAATGGGAAAAAAAAAAAAAAAAGTGTGATCTAACTAGGACTGTGGAATGATTGTTGGTGCCAGACCGGGTGGTTTGAGTATCTCCTGGGATTTTCACACACAGCAGTCTCTGGAGAACAAGACATCCCGTGAGCAGATGGAAGTGGAGTGTCACACCTGTGCCCAACCTGCCGCCCAACTGCTGAAGGCCGTCTGTGAAACGGCAGGCCAGGGATCGTCTGCTCTGGCCCTCCAATCCAAGTCCAGCCCTGGTTTTCTTTTCTCCCAGGTAAACAGTGATTGATTGGCCAGACTGTGTTCACACCTGGCTCCCAGGTAAAGGGAGGCTTGGCCCTGGAGATTATCCCTGCTGTAGGGTGTGGGATCAGGACCCACATCCAGCACACGAGGAGGCCAGTCCCTGCTGGGAGGGCCCCAGCAGAGCGTGACACTGCCCCCCCCCCCCCCCCCCCCCGCTCCCCCTGACCTGTCTGTCACGCCCCGCTCCCCTGGCCCCTCCCTGGAATGCTGGGGCGGATGTCGGGTTTCTCCACGGTGGCTGGAGGCGGGGAGGTGGGGTGAATCCAGGCCTGTCCGACGTCTTTTCATCGCACCCCTGAGCCTCCACAGGGTGCTGCAGGCCCCCCCGCCCCGGCTCCACGCCTGCCCCCCCCACACACTCCTGCCCCCCTCGGCGAGAGACAATGTGTCTGTTAGCGGCCGCTGCTGCTAATGATCACCGCGGTGATCTCAGGTCAGGCCTGCAAGCTCACTCAGGCACAAACGGTTGCTTAGGAGCAGCCGTCTGTCAGAAATTCAGCTCTCAGTTTAACCTCCCCTCCCTCCAGCGGTCTAGCTGCTGATTCCCAAGAAAATGTGGTAGACCCTGGAACACAGGACTCCCCTGCTCTCTCAGACCCAGCCGTGTGCACGCTGATGAACACAGAGGCTGAGGTAAGGCTGCCTTTTCACTCCTTTCTTGCTGTTTCGGGCCTGTCCCGCTCGAAAACCACAGCTGCTGTTAACCCTCTGAAGAGCAGGGAGGTTTTTTTAGAACATTTTCTGTCAGTGTTCTAGAACTGTGACATCAGCATTAGAATGTTCAGAATATTCTAATGGCGCGTTTGTGACCTCACACCTTAAAGGGTTAAACTGGGTCTCCCTGTCCCGGGTCTGATACAGAACCCCGGGGGGTTCTCGCTCTGCGCTGACGTGTTCCGCGTTCCGCGTTCCACTCTCCGCTCTCCTGAGTGTCTTCAGATTTCCCTTCCCCTCTCATCGAGGCGCTTGTGGGGGGCAACTCGATTCATCATCGCCTGAGAACTAGAGGTGTCTCTAGTCGAGGGGAGCTCCCAGGTTGCCACGGCGACACCGTGTTTGGTTTGGTTTCAGGGGAAGAGGGTCAAAGGCACTCATCGTCGCTTCAAGTGTTTGCGGACGTTTCTGCCCCACTGGAGACGGCAACAGGAGATTGGTGAGGTCCCAGTGATGCGGCACGGTGGGGGAGATTTAAAACGTGTCTGTTGTCTTTGAGTTCTAAATATTACATAACACGGATTAGCCTAGTTGGCATGCTAAAAATAACTGGGTACTCCGTGTACAGACATGAAGAGCAGCACATCTGTGACTGCGGACAGATTAGTTATAGCCCGAGTGCTTTATTGGAATCTTATTACAATGTAGAGTAACTTATTCCCCGGCTGAGCGGATGGTGGGGTTGGGTCTGGGGAGACTTCTGTCCCACTGCAATGGAGCAGCTGTTGGGGAAAGGCGATCTCATGAGCTCTGATCTCTGCTGTGTGCAGTGTGCAGTGTGTGTGTGTGCTGTGTGTTATGTGTGTGTGTGTGTGTGTGTGTGTGTGTGTGCTGTGTGTTGTGTGCAGTGTGCAGTGTGTTATGTGTGTGTGTGTGTGTGTGTGTGTGTGCTGTGTGTTGTGTGCAGTGTGTTATGTGTGTGTGTGTGTGTGTGTGCTGTGTGTGTGTGTGTTTGTGTGTGTGTGCAGTGTGTTATGTGTGTGTGTGTGTGTGTGTGGTGTGCAGTGTGCAGTGTGTTATGTGTGTGTGTCTGTGCTGTGTGCTGTGTGCAGTGTGTTATGTGTGTGTGTGTGTGTGTGTGTGTGTGTGTGCTGTGTGCTGTGTGTTGTGTGCTGTGTGTGTGCTGTGTGTTGTGTGCAGTGTGCTGTGTGTTGTGTGTGTGTGTGTGTGTGTGTGTGTGTTGTGTGCAGTGTGCAGTGTGTTATGTGTGTGTGTGTGTGTGTGTGTGTGCAGTGTGCAGTGTGTTGTGTGTGTGTGTGACACTCCTGTGGCCAGGATGAAGGGGTCACCTGCACATCACACAGATCAGGGAGCACTGTGCCATATGGGCATGGCGTTTTAGTAACGTATGCTTCTCTGGAGTTCATATTCTGGCTCTTCTGCTTATATTTCTGCCTGTTGACAATGTTAATATCCATGCAAGATTTGAGAGTCTTTGGCTTCCAGGTGTGTGTAGGTTCTCTCCTGTGTTTGGTGGGATGGGGGGAGGGGTGATTACGCCTTTCCTCCGCGTCGATTCTCAGAGCTGAACGTGTGACGCGTAACTTTAGGGATTTCTGGAAGCAGAGAAATGTTCATATTGCCCACTGCACGTCGTGAAGCCCCTTGACCCGTTTCACAGAGATCGATTTCACACGCTCATCTGTCACAACGGCAAACAACAGCCATGTGTTTCAAAAACACCCGTCAGTTTTCACCATCATGTCTGAACAGGGTGCTGTACGTGGAGAGGGGTCTCAGGTTCGGCTCTGCAATGGAAACCATGCTGCTTTAACGTAACCGCACCGTTAGGGAAACTCAATGAAAACCACTGCGCACAGACTGGGTCCGCTGTCAGCTGGACCAGCTCACCTGGCTAACGTTGAGCACACCTCACACTCCACACAGATCTGTTCATCAGTCCTTTATCCTTTGTTGACAGCATGCCTTACAATTAATACACACAAGCAGCTTATGGGTTTAGTGAGGGAAGTGGCACAGGCTTGTAATGCTAAAGGCTACGTTTCAGTTAGTGACACACAGCTAAAACACACTCGCGCGTTCGCATTGCGTGTTTGGGTTCCGTATCGCTGAAACGTCAGGATGCTCACGCCTGCAGCTGAACACGATAGGCTGGCCTGCAGTCCCGTCAGGGCTCAGGATGTGTGGCGTCACCTTTATTCACGCTGTTTCCCAGCATCCTCCTCTCTCCTGTCTCTGCTCACACAAGTTCACACACAAGGTGCTTCCCACCGCTCAGTGACGCCTGGAAGCAGCTGCGTTCAAAACTACAAAACATAAAAGTGACGGTAAACTCGCCAGCCCAGTAACATAGAACATCGATACAGACATAATTGATGAAAATACATTAAATGAAAACTGCCCATGTACTATGTACTATGTACTATGGACTATGGACTATGGACTATGGACTATGTACTATGGACTATGGACTATGGACTATGGACTATGTGCACATAATCTGTGGCTGGCTGAGCTGAACCTGCTGCCTTCCAGGCTTCGCTGAGCTCAGGAGCGTACCTTTAGCGTCCACAAAGACCTCCCCGCCAGGAGTGCTGGAACACGGCAGGCTTCGGCCCTCAGAGCCCCCCCCCCCCCCCCCCCCCCTCACGTTAACCGATCCGCCAGGAGTCCCCGCTCCGCGCCGTGTGCACGCACACTTAAGCTCGAGAGGTTCTGTCACAACACGCGTCCGTTTGCAGCGAGGGCGGCCCAGCTGGGGCGGGTCGGCGCTGGCGGTCCCGTTCTGACGCTGTCAGTGTCCGTCAACCGGGGGGCTGCTGCCGTCAGATCCTCTTAGGGTCTCCGCCCAGTCCAGCTCAATCATATTTATCTCTCAGGAATGATTGATTACAACAACAACAAAAAACCCTGATGTTTGTAGTGCGTGAACTTGTCACGAGTGCGGTGCATATTTTCATGCCTATTTCCCTGCATGGTATGTAGACGGAGTATTGTGTTTGATAGCTTTGTGCACGGGGCCACTTACATTATACTGTCCAGCTGATTTACTGTAATCTGCTCCACAGTACATCAGCTTTTGGGAAAATAAATGAATGCGTATGTTCTGAATTTATGTAACACATCGACTACATGCTTTGAGCTCCTCTTCCCGTCCTCTTTCAAAGGGCTGCAGTCCTTTCCTGTGTGAGGGTTCATGCTGCCATAGATATTATGGGGGTCAAAATACATAAAGCCCATATCGGTGAACTGGCTGCAAGACACGCATTTAACCCTTTAATGCACACATGCTTCCTGAAAGAGAGAGTATGTGTGTGTGTGTGTGTGTCAGTCTGTATGTCTGTGTGTGTGTGAGTGTGTGTGTGTGAGTCTGTATGTCTGTGTTTGTGTGTGTGTGTGTGTGTCAGTCTGTATGTCTGTGTGTGTGTGTGTGTGTGTGTGTGTCTGTGTGTCAGTCTGTATGTATCTGTGTGTGTATGTGTCAGTCTGTATGTCTGTATGTCTGTGTTTGTGTGTCTGTGTGTGTGTGTGTGTGTGTGTGTGTGTGTGTGTGTGAGTCTGTATGTCTGTGTGTGTGTGTGTGTGTGTGTCTGTGTCAGGCCATCTGACTGTCTGTTCTTTTTAATATTGTAAAGAGATTGCCATATTGTGAAATGTTGTCAAACTTTTCACAACAAGCATGTGGCAGTATGCGACAGTGCTGCTCCATTAAACCGTGATGATCGTGCCTTTCGGACACATCATTAACACGTGGTGACAAATGAGCGTGTGAGAAATCCTGCCAAAGGGATATATCACTATGAAGGTGAAATGTGGCATAAGTGTGACATTCATTTGTTTTGGTAAATAAATTAAGCCAATCTACAAACACAACACTGGACGTTTGTTTATTTTGAGCAGAATTACATTACATTACATTACATTAATGGCATTTGGCAGACGCTCTTATCCAGAGCGACGTACAACAAAGTGCATACCCATAACCAGGGATAGGTTCGCTGAAAGACCCTAGAGGGAAGTACAATTTCACTGCTACTTGTACAACAAAGATAAGGACCAGGGCCAATTATTATAAAAATTTTTACGAACAAATAAACAAACAAACAACAAAGCAAAAGTGACCAAACTTAACTATCCAACACTGCTTTATCCAACACTGAATTACTGTCTATATGCTTAGAATTTGTATGTTTAGTCAGGTGATTGATTTCAGGTCAGTTCATCTGTGGTGCTGTACAAACTGCTTGGGAATGAGCGCTGTTTTTTTCCCCTGTTGCGGGTTCGTTTGTTTTTCCCCAGTGAAATGACCAGAGCCACACCCGCTTCTCCCAATTAGCAGGCGTGACGCGACGTGCGCCTGACATTCAACTTTGAACCTGGAGGCTGTTGGGAAGAAAAAATGGCGTTGCGAAAGGAATGAACGAAATGAGTCTTGAGTTAATTTCAGAGACGCCCCATAGATGACCACGTGGGTCATTTCTTAAACGGATGGTTGGGCTACACGTAGTTTAGTTCGGCAACGTCTCCGATCATTAATAGATGCGTAGGGCTGGACGTTAACGGACGGAGGCGAGCTGCTCTAAAACCAGCGTGTCGCAGGCCTCATCCCTGCAAGGAGAGGTTGTGTTTCTCACCTGCCGCGTCAGTACTGTGCTCACCTGGTAGCGGGGAACTCAAAAGGTAAGCTTCTCCCGCCTTTAAAGCATAGGCCTACGTCATTATCCATTCTGGCTACACCCCCGACGCACGCACCAAACATACCTCCAGGCCTGTTGCACACCGTTGGTAGAAAACATATCGTTCAACGCAGAAGCCGGAGCAAAACGTTTTCAGATTGAACATGCCCCAGCATGCTCTCTGTTTTTCCTCCGGTTTATGAAAACGGGCATGTCGTCAGTGCTTTTAAGTTGTTGATAATTGTGCGTTATCGCGTTTCTGCACTAGTACGTAAGTAACGTTTTGAAATGTGATCTCGTGTCGTTAAATTATGCGCGGGGCAGTTTTACGTTTACTCTCGACCTTGATATAAGACGCCGAAGTACATTTCATTTCAGACAGAACCAGTAGCCGGCCTTCTGTTTAATTTTAACGGCCACTAATACGTCTAGGTTTGTCATTTCTGTCAGTTGATACTGCTATTTCTGGTTTTATTTGGCAGAAATTATGGTGTCAAAATTGTTGTCCAACCATTAGCATAGAGATGTGACATTACATTACAACCACTCAGCAGATCAGATGGTTTTTTTCCAAAGTGATTATTTTGTTCAGTGCAGAATATTTGGGCTCAGTATGCAGCAGGAGTGATATTACCAAGATGGCTCAGAATGCCCATTTATGATGAGTGTGACGCTGACTGGATAACAGAGAATGCTTAAATCACATACAGCTTCCCGCCTTTACGCCGCTATACTGCTAACGTTTTACGGAAAGGAAATCAGAAGAGAAAGACTGTGGCCCGTGACAATGTCTGTGACATTTATTACCAGGCACATAGCTGTGGGGTATGCAGACTATGGGGTCATTCACTTTGGAGCTACTGGAAGTGTTATTTCCTTGCTTAAGAACACAGCCTGTCGCCTCTCATTGTAAAGTTGGCTGATCTTCACCAAACTTATGCAAGCATCTGAAAATCGTGAGAGCGCTTCTGAGCGGCAGAAGCTGCCCTGACGAGGGGTCCCCTGCCCGGAGATACGGCCTCCATTTTAGGCAGAATGTCGCCTCAAAATTCCACATTAATTTGCGGGTCTGAAAGCCGGCGGCTGAGCCGTGATTGGATGCTTGGTGGTAAATGGAATGCCGTTACACTGTCCACACTCGCGTTTTTAAGGTTGTGCTGGTTCTTGTCGAGTCTCGTGGCTTGTGCTACATGTAGCATTATCAGATGCCCTCCAGCTTTTGGTGGGAAGAGTGGTCTGGCGGGGTGATGTAGCTGAATCCCCCGCTGCACGCGGACTGGTCTGATGATCCATCGGGAAACGACTACAAATGATTACTCCTGTTCTGTGATGTCCCTTATTACGAGAGAGGGAGGGGCCGATTCACTGTTTGACTTTAAACTGCCTCACTTCAAAGTTCAATCAACTGATTGTTATCGATCGCAGATGTGCTGCGATGTTGCCTCGGTTTTTGGATGCTGATTGTCCAGTATTGTTGGAAAAAAGAGTGTTGTTAGCCGTGAAAGATATCCTGTTTGTCAGTCAATCCTCTGAGCATCTGAGTCAATGCCCTATCAGAACAGAGTTTCCTGAGCCAACAATCCCGTAACGCACTGCTCCGTTGTGCTTATGAATGTTTTCTTTTTATGGCATAACCCCAAAAGAAAAGCGATTTTGAACGGCGAGCGGCCTCTGCTTTTAGAGATGTGCCAGCGTGTTTTCCTCCAGTTTATGTTGTTAATCCCGTGAGAGACTCGTTTGAGAGTGCGTGTTTGAGCTCAGGAGCTTGACCCCTGGGCCAGAGGATGGGGATGAGGGACTCTGAGCTGGGAACACACTCACCGCGTGCGTGCGCGTTCAGAGCGCGTAAAACACACAGTTTCTGATGGACGCGGCAGTTTGAAAGTAACAGTAGGTCAAAGGGGGTGTTTTATTCTGCGGCACTGAGATGGATTTCAGTTAATCACCAACTTAACTGAACGGGGGGCGGGGTGTATTTACAAACAGCTCCAGCGTCTGTCAGGAAGTACAGAATGTGAAAATGATGCACTGTTGAAACAATAAAATGATACTTATTATGATATTTTGGATAACTTTTCTTTGTTATTGCTGCGGGTAATCTAATCACATTTGGATTACATCTTTTTGAATTTTTGAATTTTCAGAATAGATTCCATGATAATGTTAAGATTAAATAAAATGGTGGTCTCTATGGTGAGGTTCTGTGTTTAGGAGGCAAGCTTGATGCTGTAGTTCATGCTAATGCTTCTGTAGTTCAGTTCTCTGTGAAAGTACCATAGAAACAGCCCTGATTCCGTGTGTGTGAGAGTACCATAGAAACAGCCCCGATTCTGTGTGTGTGAGAGTACCATAGAAACAGCCCTGATTCCGTGTGTGTGAGAGTACCATAGAAACAGCCCTGATTCCGTGTGTGTGAGAGGCTACCATAGAAACAGCCCTGATTTCCTGTGTGAGACAGGCTACCATAGAAAAGGCCCACAGTCCTGAGGGGAAATATCACAGTTTTTACTCAGTGAGAGACAGCTGGCCTGTTAGTCTGATGGCAGCTGAAATGGACAACGGGAGTATAACACACACACACACACACACACACACACACACACACACACACACACGCTGTTCTGTCATCTTTATGTTCAGAAGCATCTTTTTCTTCTTGGGTTAAACTGAAGAAAAACATTTTTTGCAGCCTTCATCCCCACTGTTGAAACAGACTGTATCCTTAGAGTAGGGCTGCATGATGTGTTGTATATGCATCATCAGGATATAAACACATCCCCAAAGACTGCTTGAACTGCGATGAATAGTTAAATTGATTGGCTGGTCATGTGCAATTTGTTCAATGAAAGCGTGTTTTGAAATAATGCATTTCTTCTTTTTTTTATGCAGTGGGCCTAGGCTCTTCATTGTCTGCTGTCTATGAGCAGTGTACCTTAAACAGAAAGACGTTAGAACTGCACACCTCAGTATTTGTTTATTTATCTTAGTCATCGTCATCACGTTTCACATCTAATGGGGCAGATGGCGGTGTGTGTGAGAGTGTAAATATTAAAAGCTTCGATATCCAGCTGTTGATGGAGTGCAGGTCTGTGCCCCACCAGCAGGCGGCAGTGTTCTCCTGTTTGGAGAAGAGAGGGGAACAGAGAGGGACAGGACACAAGGGCAGCTGCACAGCATTGTGGGTACGGAACACTGCATAAGGCAGCTGCACAGCATTGTGGGTACGGAACACTGCATAGGGCAGCTGCACAGCATTGTGGGTACAGAAAACAGCACAGGGCAGCTGCACAGCATTGTGGGTACAGAAAACAGCACAGGGCAGCTGCACAGAATTGTGGGTACAGAAAACAGCACAGGGCAGCTGCACAGCATTATGGGTACAGAAAACAGCACAGGGCAGCTGCACAGCATTGTGGGTACAGAAAACAGCACAGGGCAGCTGCACAGCATTGTGGGTACAGAAAACAGCACAGGGCAGCACTGAGCACAACAATCTGATGCATAATGCTGTCAGATTAACACACTGTGTCTGTGTGTGTGAGTGTCTGTGTGTGTGTCTGCTCACAGTGTGTGTGTGTGTGTGTGTGTGTGTGTGTGTGTGTGTGTGTGTGTGTGTGTGTGTGTGTGTGTGTCTGCTCAGTGTGTGCGTGTGTGTGTGTCTGTGTGAGAGTGTCTGTGTGTGTGTGTGTGTGTGTGTGTCTGTGTGAGGTGTGTGTGTGTGTCTGTCTGTCTGTCTGTCTGTCTGTGTGAGAGAATGAGTGTGTGTGTGTGTGTGTGTGTGTGTGTGTGTGTGTCTTGATCTTTGTATAATTTCTTTTGAAATACTTTAGGGAGGGAGGGCTGATGGGAGTTTGCCCCAGGGGCTGATGGGTAAACGGTAATGGAGGGAGGGCTGAGGCGGTCCTGGTCCTGGTTCTGGCAGATGTGAAATTTCGCTGAACAAACGGACCATCAAACGGACCATCAAACGGGACTGGGGGAATGAAATTCACTTCCAGTGTGGGGGGGGCAGACCCAATGAATCGCATAATGTATGCAGGATAATGCCCATTTGAGACGTATATAATATCACCCTGTGATGGTCTGAAGACGGTGATGATGCCAGTGTGCAGAAACACAGCTGGGTGGATGAGCTCAGCTCGTCCTTCTGTCAAGCTGAGAGAAATGTTAGTGTCACAAGTTCCTCCTCGCTGTGTTTTATTAGCCTGGTTCTGCATCTCTTCATGTTTGTGTGCATACTGTATATACTGTACGCTGGAGCCAATGAAAATGTCCAAGCTGAAAAGATGACTGACCTGACGGAGCCTGTTGTTTCCCTTCCGGAGTGAAACGTCAGTTGAGCAGCAGGTTGGGTGAACGGGGGGGTGCCAGGCAGAGTCATGGGACAGATGGTTTATTTACTGGTGCTCCTTCTCACTTCTTTTTTTTTTCATGACTGTTTTATTTATTTTTTAACACAAGTTAGGGGCAGGGCCATGCCTCAGGGACATGGGTTTGAGCTGAATGGTTTGGGCTTTCCTGTGGGCTGTCCCGGGCTGGGAGAGATTTTATATGATCATGAGTAATATAAGCAAGAGGGCGGCTCTGTGACTGATCACAATATTTTACATTTCTCAACACAAGCATTCTCGTTATTAGGAAAATTATTATTGCTGTTCAGTCTTCCAATAATGTTTTGCATATTTCAACTGCATTGTATACTGTTGTTGTCTTTGTATGGATATGACTTTTCATGATGAAAAAGTATGATTTCCGTTACGGTGTTCTCTGCCAAGAAGGGAATGTTTATTTTTTCAAGCTGACTGTCCTACTCTATACAGTTTGTTTAAAGGATCGCATTGACTGACAGCCTCAATAATGGGTAATCCACAGAGTTTCCAGTGAATTAATGGCACAAAGAGCCACACAAACAGTCTGCAGTTCTGTGTGCGGGGCTCCACCGTGTGTGGGGATTACTGAGATGTGACGGCTAATCGGCTGTTAGCCCAGCCCAGTGGTCCTGCCTTTGTGCATTTTAAAACATTTTGGTGCTTTGAAAATACAAAATCCTGATTTGTATTTGTCCACAGTATCACAGTGCTATTATCTAATGGGTTACTGTCACAGATGGGTCCATGCTTCCTGATGTTTTACAGTAGAAATGGCGCAGTTGGAGATGTTTTTTTGCAGCGTTTTAGCTGAGTTTATTGGGCAAATGCAGCTTTTGTGATGGGGCAGAGGGGAACATGCTACCGCGCTTTAATAGGGTATGAAAGCGCGTGTTGCTTTTTGTTGCAGAAGTTGTCGTACAGCACAGGAAACGAGCGGACATGCGCTGCCCCTGTCGTTGTCCTGTTTAATTTGGCTAATGGCTGTAAGGCCGCTACAGTGTGAGCTTGTGTAGATGTTTCTGTTTGGTTGTTTTAATTGGCCGATGCCTGTGAACGAGCCACAGGATTGGACGTCATTACACCCAAGGTGGCCAATTAATCTGGAGCAGGGGCAAGGCTTTGAGCATGACGCTGTGATGCACTGAAGTTATTAAAATCATATGAATGTTCTGGAAGTATAATAACCTAACGCGCTATACTGTAAAGTTATTAAAATCATATGAATGTTCTGGAATAAACTCATCTGTCTAACACACAGCAGTGGAGAAGCGTGTAATTACCAGTAAACCGGTTGAGTTGAGCGCGTTCCCTTCTCCAGTTACACACACAGCAAACATTATTGAGGTAATTTCTTATCTATTGAGGTACAGTATATATTTGTACACTCAGTTAGCACATTGATAGGTCTTTATTAGACTTATTTCTTAGACTTAGGTCTTCTGCTGCTGTAGCCTATCCACTTAGAGGTTTCACATGTTGTGTGTTCAGAGATGCTCTTCTGCGTACCACGGTTGTAATGTGTGGTTATTTGCATTACTCTCAGCTTCTCCTCTGACCTCTCTCATTAGCAACACGTTTCTGCCCACAGAACTGCTGCTCACTGGATGTGTTTTGTTTTTCGCACCATTCTCTGCAAACTCTAGATACTGTTGTGCGTGAAAATCCCAGGAGATCAGCAGTTTGATATATTCAAACCACCCTGTATGGCATCAACAATCAAACGTGCTAACAGGGCAGAGCTAACGCAGGTCTCTGTGCTAACAGGGCAGGGCTAACGCAGGTCTCTGTGCTAACAGGGCAGGGCTAACGCAGGTCTCTGTGCTAACAGGGCAGGGCTAACGCAGGTCTCTGTGCTAACAGGGCAGGGCTAACACAGGTCTCTGTGCTAACAGGGCAGGGCTAACGCAGGTCTCTGTGCTAACAGGGCAGGGCTAACGCAGGTCTCTGTGCTAACAGGGCAGGTCTCTGCTTCCCTACACAAACTGTTATTCTTTGATCAGGGAGATTTCACCTCGCATGAGCTGCTGGCTTTGAGCGCAGAGGAAGGGGCTCTTTTGGGACAACACCGGGCGGCCATGTCGGGGGGATTACTGTCACGGGATGACAGACATTTGTTTAACCTCCTCACCCGCGCCCTGTCAGAGGTCAGAGGTCAGAGGTCAGGGGGGGCAGGCCACACCCCTGTAATTACAATGATTTCTTCACAAGTCATCAAGCATGTCTGGGTGTGAGAGTGTGTGTGAGAGTGTGTGTGAGAGTGTGTGTGAGAGTGTGTGTGTGAGAGTGTGTGTGTGAGAGTGTGTGTGTGAGAGTGTGTGTGTGAGAGTGTGTGTGTGAGAGTGTGTGTGTGAGAGTGTGTGTGTGAGAGTGTGTGTGTGAGAGTGTGTGTGTGAGAGTGTGTGTGTGAGAGTGTGTGTGTGAGAGTGTGTGTGTGAGAGTGTGTGTGTGAGAGTGTGTGTGTGAGAGTGTGTGTGAGAGAGAGAGAGTGTGTGTGAGAGAGAGAGAGTGTGTGTGAGAGAGAGAGAGTGTGTGTGAGAGAGAGAGAGTGTGTGTGAGAGAGAGAGAGTGTGTGTGAGAGAGAGAGAGTGTGTGTGAGAGAGAGAGAGTGTGTGTGAGAGAGAGAGAGTGTGTGTGAGAGAGAGAGAGTGTGTGTGAGAGAGAGAGAGTGTGTGTGAGAGAGAGTGTGTGAGAGAGAGTGTGTGTGAGAGAGTGTGTGTGAGAGAGTGTGTGTGAGAGAGTGTGTGTGAGAGAGTGTGTGTGAGAGAGTGTGTGTGAGAGAGTGTGTGTGAGAGAGTGTGTGTGAGAGAGTGTGTGAGAGTGTGAGTGTGTGTGTGTGAGAGTGTGTGTGTGAGAGAGTGTGTGAGAGTGTGTGAGAGAGAGTGTGAGAGAGTGTGTGTGAGAGAGTGTGTGTGAGAGAGTGTGTGTGAGAGAGTGTGTGTGAGAGAGTGTGTGTGAGAGAGTGTGATTTGGCAGCCATTTTGATGAGGAGCCTCAGGTCTTCACCTGGGCACACACTCAGCAGGTTGGCTCAGACTGGCTGGTTGACTCAGCAGGTTGGCTCAGACTGGCTGGTTGATGTTGAGGCTCTTCCTGGGTGGTGTTTGGTGAGCAGTTTGATATGGCGAACTGCACGATGCAGTAAAATCATACATTTAAATCTGATAACCCTGCAGAACTGTCTGTACTAAACTTTCTCTGTTTGTAAAGAGACAACCAGCTTTTCTATGACAAATTGTGTCGTATATTTCCATGATCACTGAACTGTCCAGTATTATACACTCATTAGGTAGACGTGTGCACCAGCTTGTTAATGCAAATATTTAATCAGCCAACCATGTGGCAGCAACTAAATGCATAAAAGCATGCAGACATGGTCGAGAGGTTCAGCTGTTTTCCAGACCAAATGTCAGAATGGGGAAGAAATGTGATCGAAACTATCTCAGAAACTGCTGATCTCCAGTGGTGTGCAGAAGGGCGTCTCTGAACACACAACACATCAAATCTGTATAGTGTATAGGCTACTGTAGCAGAAGACCAATAAGTCTAATAAACACCTAATAAAGCGCTCAGTGAGTATTTGTCAGTAAGTGTGAAGGCCTGATGCTCATTAGGTCAGTGCTGCAGGGCGACTTCGGACGGCAGAGATCATCAGAACTGCGCTGATGCTTTTCACCAGATCAATGACTGCTGATTTAAAACCAAAAAAATGAAAAACCGGCTTCTGAAAACTACTGACGCTTAGTTTTATTTCAAAATAGTTTCATGTTTTATGAACATTGGCTAGAACAATACCAGAAGCAGCATAGGCAATCATACATTATATTATTGGGTATATACTCAAGGAGCAGTGCATTGTTCTTGTCTCTCAGACTGTCCGATCTCTTTTGTTTGTTTCCAAACACATTCACAGACTGACGCTCACACACATTCACAGACGCATCCGAAATGCAGCACGGATGGAATGTGTTCTAGCAAAAGACAAATCTCCCAAAGCCGTAATCCATCCATGTTTAAAAACAGGAATTAACTTTCCAATGATATTACACGCGTAATCATGCGTGCATTTCTAAGACCAACGCACTTGTGACTGGTGTGTAAACGGTGGTTATGAGTTAAGGTGTAACTCTTAGCGGGAGTCTGGAACGGTGAACTGAAGCCAGAGACATCCTGTCCTCCTGTATGGTCTTATGTATGTATGTACGGTCCTGTACGTGAGGTCCTGTATGTACGGGCCTGTTTGTACCGTCCTGTTTGATTGTACCAGTAATGACTGAGTGCAGAAATGCCTTTTGTACAGTTAACTTGAGCAATGCATCTGGGTTTTTATTGATAAATATACTTTTAAAATCCCCACTGCAAACATTGAGCAGCCTTTGAGATGACACTCAGTTATATCGGCCATATTTTTAGCAGAATTTAAAGTTTTTAATGACATGACCTCCTTCATGCTGATATTTAAAGATCAGATAATTTCATCGTTCTTTTAGTCACAGTTAATAAAAAATAAAAAAATCTTTTTTTTTTTTTTTGAAAAGCTAGATTTGGGTGGGCCATAATTCCTATAAATTAAGATTATGTTTAGCACAACCATAACATAACGTTCACTGGTGTTAGGTCTTCATAATTAGAATAATTAGACTCCAAACCTTATTTATTTTTTATTTAATCCCTTTACAAAATTACCAAATAAAAATAAATTGCATGTACACATAATATATATGTTTATGTTGGCCTTACAAGTCATATCAAGTTCCCTATAGTACACTATTTTACTGATGTATTGGTGTAATGTAGTACACTATATTTTACTGATGTATTGGTGTAATGTAGTACATTGTATTTGACTGATGTATTGGTGTAATGTAGTACACTGTATTTTACTGATGTATTGGTGTAATGTAGTACACTGTATTTTACTGATGTGTTGGTGTAATTTAGTACACTATATTTCACTGATGTGTTGGTGTAATTTAGTACACTGTATTTTACTGATGTATTGGTGTAATTTAGTACACTATATTTCACTGATGTGTTGGTGTAATTTAGTACACTATATTTTACTGATGTGTTGGGCGTATTTAACAGTAGTGAACATAGTGATTAAATTGAAGAGCAGCCAAACTGCTTAATTAATGTTGAAACTTTAATTTGTCTTTAAACCTGTTGATAAATATAAAAAATATTACAATAGTCTTCTCCTGTTCAGTCTTGTAATTTTTCTAGAACAGGTCTGATTCACATTTGCATGCAGAACAAAAAAAAAAAAAAAAGTAATTCAATATTTATACATGTACTGGAAAAATGTTTTCATGATGAATATGCTTTTGGCGTACAAATTTGTTTTATTTTGGACTTCATAGACTTATGCATTAGCTAAGTGTGTGTAATAAATCCAAATAATCCAGTAAAATATATTATCCATAAATGGGTTCTGTATTGCATCTCACATGCAATGTACCTCCTTACATTACAGACTACCGTCACTGGAAAACATTATTTTCATTGAAAAGTAATACAGAAACTAATTCAAGGTGTAATATTTAATACACATAAGGTCTAATTGTCAAGTGTGTAATACTTGTGTGTGTATAGGTTTTTTTAAATTTATATTACTAAAATAATAATTGTAAACCTAAATGTAGGATCCCTCAGTTGTAATTTCCGTAATTGCATCTCAGTTCTGCTTGGGTCGGTGTGTGGAGCTTGTTGGCCGCTGAATTAAATTCAGTTCATTGTAGGAGACTGGATGAAACCTTAGCTTTAACTTTCACACATTTACTGCATGATCGTGTAAGTGCCTGCAAATATTTTACATTTATTTAAAGAAACCCGTTTGGTTTTTGGAGGGTCTGGTTGGAGGTCATATCCCAGCTATACCCATCAAAATGCTCATTTGCATTTAATTTATTTAATCTACATTAATACTGCTTTCCTTCAAACAGAACCTTTTCTACATTTTTTGAATTTTGCATATGAAATCGCTATATTTTGCAAACAAATTAATGGGAAACTACTGCAATGATGTGAAAGGTGTAAATTGTGGTCCTGAAAAAGGTGTAAATTCTAGTTATGAAGATGCAGTTTGGACAGGTACTTCAGGGTAAAAACCGCTGTAGGTGGTTGAAAGTGTCATCATAATTATTAGTAATTGCAAAAATTAATTTTGCCCATATCGGTTGAAACATTACTACAAGGCCTTACTTATGTTTGTCGAGTTTTTCCGCATACACTGCGGAAAGCAGGATTCTGGCAAGCAAATTTCAGCGTTGCAGCTACGAACGAAACGCAACCGCTATGCTATCCCGCTACGCTATGCCATATTCATGAGCACCTATTTTATAATGGCTTCCGTTGTAGAGGGGAAAATGTAATCTTGCGCTTATGTGCCATTGGAAATGGAGGCTCGTATGTGGGCTTTTGTTCTTAAGATGTAGAAAGCCCATGAAAGCCCAGCCATGGCGAGAGTGGGGGGGGAGGGGGGGCCGGGTCATTGTGGATCTCTCTGCGGTCCATTCAGATGGGACTCTATAAATACTGCCCGTCCAGATTGGGCTGGGCGTAATTGGAAGTGACTTTGCGTGCCAGTGATCCGTACAGACTATTAGCGTTGTCACGGAAGGTTGCGGAACCGCAGCGCGCATGCGCCTCGCCGCGGCCGCGCCGCCCTGCGCGTTGGGCGAGGTCCCCCCCGCGTCGACCGCATCAACCCCGCGTCACTGCGGCAAAAACAACCGCCCGCTCCTCACGGCTCGTACGGACACACCTCGGGCACAAACCTGCGTTTGTTCTGTTCACCAGGTTTTCACGGTTTTCTGCGTTTTAAAACTAGTTTTTTTTTTGGAAAAATATCAGATTCCCTAAAGTCGCAGAATGATATTTCAAAATGTCTGCTGCTGTAGCTATAATCCAGCCTGCCTAGGTGGACTTGGGGGTAAAATGGCCGACAGGAGCTCGCCAGCTCTTGCTTGCCCCAGAATGGTTGCCAACCTTGGGACTCTCCCGCATGTATTTCATTCAGAAATTTTTATATTCGCAGTAGCTTTCCGCAGTAACTCAGGTTATAAACTAAAGGCGGTAGACATTTTGTTTGAAATGGACCTGTTTCCCCTTGTCGTTCCCCCTCTGGGAGTGGTGTGTGCCAGGTTCCCCTCAGCACCATTAAGAGGCATTGCCCCGCACACCCAGATTACTGTCACACACAAACAGATTTCACCCCACTGATGTGGATAGTGAAGCATTTCCCCCAGAACACACTAAACTGTGCTGTGTGTGTGTGTGTGTGTGTGTGTGTGTGTGTGTGTACGCTGTGTGTGTGTGAGTGCTAGCTTCATTAGGGGTCATGGTACAGAAGGAACGGCCCAACACTGAACACTAACACTTTTCACAGGTAAATATGACGTTCTAAATATGATTATTCTAATTTCATCGCTATACCGACGTCTCTAAAGGGAGATGGAAGCAGTACTTGCAACACAATTTATATTTGCGTGATTGTTATGGTTTCATATGGAAACACCTTTTGGAATTTTATATATATTAATAAATTGTACAAATTCATGACTACTAGTGTATTTATAACAATTATTGTATTTAGGAATAACTTAAGTGGCTCTGTAAAATTTAACAAAAGTATGAAAATGTGGATTTGGCGGTAAATTCAAAGGCACTCCCTGTACGTGTGAGGTTACAATTGTGAAAACAGATTTTTTGTTCTTTGTTGCTCTCCATTCTTCTGATGGTAAATAACTTTATGAATGACACATTTATTGGGCCTCTTGTTTGCGTTTTCTGGGTTCATTTCTGGATGTATGTTTAGTGCTGCTTTCAGTGAGGAGTAGCTTGAGTCGAATTGAAATTGTCGAAACAATTAATAAATATAAAGTTTTACGTAGCTATATAGCCTTATATTTTATTTAAAATAGTATTTACTATTATGTTAAAAATATACATACATATACATGATGTGCATTGTTTTCACCCGGTCTTATTTTGGAAGTGATAATATTTTACATTTACAATTAATCAATAATATTACTGATATAATTATTAAACTTTAAATAATTGTATCAATTGTTAATTGCATAATACTTCATTCTTTAATATTTCGATTTTTAAATGTGCTTGTTTTAACAAGGGAATTGATTAATTGAATTTGACGAATTTGTGCAAATCTAAAAATGTAATCAAATAAATGTGCTATGATTCAGAGAAATGCATTTTCTTTTTAGAAATTAAGTTATAAATGGTGCATTTAAATCTTTAGCAATGGGAAAATTTTAGAGGTTCATGTTCAAATGTTGAAACAATTACATTTTGTAATGGTAACATTAATTTATAATAAGCTACAGCATTTTTTGTATAACAACATAAACTTTAAAGAAAATCAAAACTTTTATACGATCATTACAAACAATAAAAAAAATTGTCAAATTCGTATTTAATTGTATATTTCCAAACAATTAAGGAGTTAATTATGGTGATATCGTAGCCATGAAAGGATCCAATGTTCCTACCAGCTATATTTCAAAGATTTTCACGCAAACATTTTATGTGCCAGCTATTTCTCTGAAAGCCGTGTTTGAAGATTAAATAAAACGGTAAAACTGTTTAAATAAACTGCCATGCCATAAAGATTCTTTCCTCTGTTTTCATGAAACTTTAGAAAAGATCATGTTTTTTTCCCCCCCACATAGATAATTTTCAATCAATTTACAACCGTGATTTCTGCCTCCAATATAAACTGTGTTTAACCTGTGGTTCAGTGCCTGTACGCCACACACATGTGCACACTAATAAACAAATCAATAACCCAATCTTTTTGACTAGTGTATAGAAGCACAATCACAGACGTACAGTGCGTTGGCACATTTTTCTCTGCAGAAAGTCTGTTAGTTTTCCATAGCGTCACATTACCCCGGACTGTGAAGGTTGTAACCCTGGTGATTGAGCGCATGTTGGACTCATGGTGCGGGTTAGGGGCTCCACAGTCCTTCACACTGACGGGTCGCTGCTTAAAGACACGGGTCGGTCTGCAGTCCGCTCCCCCAGTACCCTGTGGGCTCCGTTCTGATCGCTAATCTCCCACGTCCCTATATACTGTATCAACAACTCCTGAGCAGTAACTTTACATTATCACAGGGGGTGGGCACTGCACAAATGTATATCTGAAGGCCAGGGATTTGCTAAAATAAAAATCTTTATTACACAAAATAATAAAGAAATAATGTATGCAATATAATGCCTGGTACCTTTCACTAATTGATTTGTCATCAATTGCCATAATATACACAACTGTGCAAATGTCTAGAAAAGAGTGGTCTTTGTTAGCATGCAGTGTACTGCTGTCATATTTTTCACTATTTAGAAAGTTTCAATAATTTTTGAAGACAAATTTTTGGAATTGTATTACTTCTGCCCAGTACTGTACATTTTATTCATTTCGCTTTTCAAATGTTCTCTCGTGTTGATTTGAGATTTATGAGATTTCCTCTTTCCTCCCCCAATCGCGCACCAAACGAGATAAAATCGACCACGCACGGCTCCACCCAAATACCAGCAAGGTATCCTTGGGTTCAGGAAGTGTCCACCTGCGACTCCAGGAAATAAAGACGTGTGGGAATCCACCCGGTTGTCACAGCCCTCTCCATGCTGGTGCAGTTTGCTTGTTCGGGTTGAACCCGGCAGCGGGATGTTTTTTTGCCACGAATGTGAAGCTAGTTTTACTGCTGCAAATCTGTTCAGCTTTTCAAAGGCTTTCTGTAGAAATGGTCAACAATCAACCGTCTGTTCATTTTTTGGTTTTGAGCGAGACAGTGCTCTGCCTGGCCTGATATCTGTTCTCTGTTCTGGTTCTGATTTCAGATGTTGTTTACACACCTTTGTGTTGGTGATACAAACATGGATTAAACTTGCTGAAGTGTGTCATCTCTCTCTCTAGACTAGGTCAGAAGATTGTGTGTGTGTATGAACACTAGCACAGATAAGCTGAACCACTGTCTGTTTGGTTTGGATGGCTGCCATGGTGACATTTTTATGTAAATTGTGAGTTCTCCTTCTTTTGTATGTGACTATTATGGGCTGTGTTCACTTGCAGCTCTGTGACACAATCCGAGTGAAACAAACAACAGGCTTCTGCACCAGCACAGCACAAACCTATCAATCAAATACTCTTATTAACACCAACACTAATAAAACAAGCAAATGGGTCCAGATTAGTTTTTAGGGATTCCTGATTGGTTCTCATTCTCTGTGTGATGCTTGCAGTAATGAGCATGTGTGGCAGAGCTGTTGATGGGGATTTGGTATTTTACATCAGAATGATGTTGTAATATTGGTGTGTGTGTGTGTGTGTGTGTTTGTTTGTGTGCATACATATCAATTTTTTTTTTTTTTTTTTACACATGCTCAACAAAGGCAGTCAAACGTTTTTCTATTTTATTTCAAAACCGCAATCTACTTGACTAATGACGTTTTTCATATATTCTTATTTTTTTCAGGCAAGGTTAAAGACCAAATTGTCGTTATTCAGTATCTAAAGTTATTCTGATAGGGGCTGTTTCATTGGCAGTTTTACCCTAACTTTCCATATTTAATCCATTACTTGATATCTTTATATATATATTACTTATAACTTACTTATATAATAGATTATATTACTGCATCTAAAAATTCTGTTAGCATTTTGGTTTATTGAATTTGATGATGGAGTAGGTCTAAATTCATATTTTATACCTGTATGATTTCACTCATCTTCATAATTTAAAAAACACAGTAGTTCCACAGTCAAATTTGGCATTATGTGGCATGTTGTAAATGTATGCCAGTCTAGTTCACTGTAACGATGTGAGGAAACCAGTTGCACAGCAACTGCCACTGCTGAGCGCTCTGACACAAAATGGCCGCAGTGTGAATGAAATGGTGGCCGCAGTGTGAGAAACGCGCTGCATAACTGCAATTATCCAACTCATCTCTGACATCATTTGTTGACCTTCACAGTTTAAACTCTGTTAAAAAAATAAAAAAATAAAAGTTTTACTGATTCCATTTTTTCAGTTGACTACTTCATTCATGTAATAAAACTGCATTTAGGGTTTTGTGTAAGTGAACTGTATACATAGGTCTTCTTGGCTTACCCCTGGACCCAATCAAAACTGTCCTTAAACTTAACTAAATGGAAGTTTTTTTTTTTTTTATCTGTGCATAAAGAAAATAAAAAATAAAAAAAATGGCCTGGTGTGGGGTTGTATTATAGTTATTATAGGTACTGTAGTTTATTATAGTTATTATAGTTACTGTAGTTTATTATAGTTATTGTGAATATTATTGAAAATATAGTTATATTTCCAATATATTAAAAGGCAAGGTTTATTTCTGCTTCTGAGAAATTCTGCTGGAATTGGTCTTTCCACTCAACGTCACGAAGGGAACATTTACTGCAGGACAGTATTCAGCACACAGGATCATTTCCTCATGATACAGCACACACTGTTACCTGCTTTACTGAAGGCTGCACTGGATGCTCACTGCAAATTTAATGAACCCTGTTGCCATTCCACTGAACCACATCAATCGATTTGCACAGCGGATTGACTCCTGTACACTTGGTTTTATGGAAGTATTCGGCACCTATTAAAAGTCACACTTTAGAGGATTAGCATCGTCAGAACATTGGCAGCACCCCTACTGCACATCACAAAATGCCAAAGTAAAAGCTCCTTGATCTTCTATTGGTATTCTCTTAGACACACACACACACACACACACACTCACACACACACTTAACTAAATATAAAATGATCTTCACCAAACTTGAAGATTGCATACACTACACATTGTTGTAGAAAATGTTCTCCATTAAGCCTACAGCGATTAACCTGGATAAGCGCCCTTCTCGGGTCAAAAGAGTAATTAAAGTTTGAAGTGCTCACTATATACAAGCAGGAAGTGCTTCTATTCTGCTGCCGTGTGACCTCTGCCTTGTGACCTTTGTCTTGTGACCTTTGTTTCAACAAGATCTCCAGCTGAAAGGTGACCACTGGAGTGGACTTTGGTCTTTTGTGATATCCATCTGCCTGATTGTCCTAATGGGGCAGAACTGGCAGTAATCCTCTGCACAGAACCTGCTGTGGGCTGGGTCCCAATCAGAGAGTGGCTCTTACATGGTCAGTGAGCAGAAAACACCTTCACATCCTCACGACACCCCGGGGTGACCTGCAGGCTCTGAGCAGGAAGAGGGGCTTTGAGAGGGGAGAGGGGAGAGGGGCTGACTGACCTACCTCACTGTCAAACGCCGTGGTCCGTACTGACTGACCTGCTTCAGTGTGGATACTGACTGACCTGCCTCAGTGTGGATACTGACTGACCTGCCTCAGTGTGGACACTGACTGACCTGCCTCAGTGTGGACACTGACTGACCTGCTTCAGTGTGGACACTGACTGACCTACCTCAGTGTGGACACTGACTGACCTGCCTCAGTGTGGATACTGACTGACCTGCCTCAGTGTGGATACTGACTGACCTGCCTCAGTGTGGATACTGACTGACCTGCTTCAGTGTGGATACTGACTGACCTGCTTCAGTGTGGATACTGACTGACCTGCCTCAGTGTGGATACTGACTGACCTGTCTCAGTGTGGATACTGACTGACCTGCTTCAGTGTGGACACTGACTGACCTGTTCATCACACCTTGTTTCATTCTTAATCTTCTGCACATTCTGAAAACAATAATTATATTAAATATTAAATAATAAATATGCCACAGGGGTTAGGAATCAATCAGCATTTGACTTTTTGTAACATACGATTACAAGCCGAAATATTTAACTAAAGACGTTATATCAGTAAATGTACAGTTTATGAAGAAATTATAACCTGCGTGTTAGTTGTAGTTTGTTAAAAGGACCTTGAGGTGATCTCGGAATACGAATGAACCCATGAACCCAAAACCCAAAAACCCATTTTAATAATTTTGCCATGTTATAATAAAAGCTTACGTGCCTTGGATTCAGTGAAGAAGCACGCTTTTTTTCCTTTTACATTTGTGAGATATCGCTCTTCATATACATTTTGTTTTTTTAAAACTGAAATAACCTGCATAATCCAAAGAGCACCTGTCAGCCTAAAAGACCGAAAATACTGCATCTATGAATAACACAAGAATATTAATCAATGTAAAGGAAATAAATAAAAGTAGCAGCAATTTAATGAAAACGTTTTCAAATTTATTATTATCTTGCCTGTAAGAGTTGCGTGCTCTTAAATGACATAATGCGATCACTGATGAGCCTGGTTATAAGCCTTCCCATGAACCTCATTCAAACATAATTCACTCTACGTGTTCATCTTCCGTCTTCAGCAGAAGTACGAAATTGAATCGGCTACATTATCATGAACACATTGGCTCATTGGAATATCTCTGACACGTACAACTCTGTATGATTAAAGCAGGCAGGCGCAGGATGGCTGTTCAATACTTTCCTGTTCTCTGGTCACAGTGCAGTCGTCCGCTTGTGCAGAAACTGAAACTCCAGCTCTGCAAAGTGTTCTGAGGAGGTGATACTCTGCAGAGCGTGGGCATGTACTCCTGCTCATGTCAGAGACACGGAGAGTCTTTTCAACAGCTGCAGAGCTGGGCAAGAACGACACCTCCATTCAAACAGGGAATTATAAAAATAAGTAAGTAAATATCTCAAAGCATGCCTTCATATGGAATGATAACTATACACTTTTTAAAAAGCCTCTTATCATAAAGTAGCACGTTATCTGGTCAGATCGCAAAGTACCACAAAACATTTTTACCCAAATTCAGAGTAAATTACGAAAGGGAAACTTCAATGAAACCGATGTCCACAATTGTCCGGACGCAGGTGAGGTTGAAGATCAAAAAATGTTTTCAAATTAAAATATAGGCAAATGGCCAAGTCCTTGAGGGATAGAAAATGGCCCAAATCCTCTGTCACAGTCAGCCTTTGTTTCCCCCACAGCGCTGTGAAGCGCGGCAGGTTGAGCTGTCTGAGGTGCAGACAGGTATGTGTGCCAGGTGTGATACTCATCTGTGCTGCTGAACGCTTGGCTGAGTTGCTGGTGTGGGCGGTGCAGACAAAGCTCTGCCATCTGCTTTTATTTGTTTTTATTTTCATGGAGATTCATGACTGGCCAAAGCGATTTTGCTGAAATACTTTTCCTCTTTGTTTCCTTGCCTTGAATGTTTTGCACCCAGATTTTTTTAATTGTCATATGGCAGGGTGTCCCTTCCGTGTTCCTGGAGATCGACCGTCCCGGAGGTTTTCATTCCATCTCTAACCTTGCCCCACCTGATTCTAATTGTCAGCTCGATGAGATCTCTATCTGTTCAATGAGGCATGCTTTGTAAGGTTTGGAATGAAAACCTACAGGACAGTAGATATCCAGGAACAGGGTTGGGCGGCCCTGCTCTAGCTGTTGAAAGTTGGCCGGATTGCTCCGTGACCTCTGGGCTTTTTAACGGTCCCAGCCGTGTGATTGGCCAGTCGCTCTATCCGGCACCCGGTAAATAGCGCTGCCATCAGACACGCTCACAGATAAAACTGTGGACGTACATTTTTGTACTTCAAGGATCAAATTTCCCAATTGTACCTTGAATGTACTGTAATGTTCTCTTTGGGTACAAATGAGTACATTTTCACAGCAAGGAAGGTATAAATTCATTGTATATTGCTGGCTAGGGGTATAATTTTATGTACCTTTGCTGAACCTGCCCTCCCTACACCCCCCCTACACCCGCCCTACACCCTCCCTACACCCCCCCTACACCCCCCCTACACCAGCCCTACACCCTCCCTACACCCCCCCTACACCCCCCCTACACCAGCCCTACACCCTCCCTACACCCCCCCTACACCCGCCCTACACCCTCAGCCCTACACCCTCCCTACACCCTCCCTACACCCTTCACTGTGCCTCACTGTGCCCCTCCTGTCTCACTCTGACTCACTCTGACTCACTCAGAACTAGAGTTCCTTCTAAGAACTAAATTCTACAAGTTAGTCAGCTTGAGTGAGGAAACATGAGTGCAGCCTTTTCGGAAAGCGTGGTGTATAGCTGACGGACCGGTGGATCCACCTCTTCCCATCTGCCACGCTTCTGCCACGCCTGTCACTGACGTGGCATCAAACTGCATTGCATTTGGCAAGTTCACGTTTTCTCCATTTCCCCCATCCTCATTTACTTTTCTCGCCTCTCCTGATGGGCGGAGCTGGAAGCAGAGAGCAGAGAGCAGGAGAAGGAGCAGAGAGCAGGAGGAGGAGCAGAGAGCAGAGAGCAGGAGGAGGAGCAGAGAGCAGGAGGAGGAGGAGGAGCAGAGAGCAGGAGGAGGAGCAGAGAGCAGGAGGAGGAGCAGAGAGCAGGAGGAGGAGCAGAGAGGAGGAGCAGGGACAGGAATAAGGAGGTTGGAAAGAGACCACAGTGGTACTACCTCACGCGTCTAAACGTTCCTCACAGGCGCAGGGACAGGGCCTGATGTTACAGACACTTGGTCCCCCCCACAGCCTATGATCACCTTTTCAGCAGCGGGGCACATGATATTGGGGGCAGCCGCTATGCTCGTCAGCCTTTTGCCTGAAGTTGTTTTTACGAACACTGCTCCCCACCAGCCGGTCCCGTCCTGAGCCGAGGGGGGAACAGCGTGTTCGCCCCTCTCCTGCATCCTGAGTGACACACGCATTTAACCTCAGCCCTGCACTCAATCTCACGCTCGCATGTTTTTACTGAAAGCTTTGCCTCCTGACACATCCCGTGTTTGTGATGCAGGCGGGGCCTTCAGTGTGCTGGGCGTGTCTGGGTCCTCCGTCCCACTGGGAGGGGGACGCTTGACAACCTGTTGCCTAAGTGATTGTGAGTATTCTGCAGAGGCCGTTCTGTTTGCAGTATAAATTAGTTTTGAAACGTGTTTGCCACAAAACGTTACTGCATCAGAAGAAATGCATATCTACAAATTATTTTGAACTGGTTCATAAATGTATTTGCATTCATTTGGAATCGTCTGTACTTTTCTTGCCAATGTGTGTAATTTCTGCTTTAATTACTTTGCGTTCATAAAAGACCCAAGTGCTCGAGTGTGAGGGGTTGTGGAACAGGTATGCTTGTTACATGAGAGAAATGTGTCTAAAGGGTTTCTGGTATAATTTGTCTCTGTGTGTCTGTGGTCTCAGAGTTTACGAAGAACAGATTGAAACAGAATGAGCAGTCAGTCTCCTGCATAAAGGACCAGGCCAGGTCAGAACCCGGCTTTGTGCTGCAGTTTTGCTGGAGCTTTGTACAAACACCAGAGATGCCTGTATTTGTGTTAGTACAGTAGTTTTTTTTTCCATTTAGTCTTCACATTTCAATGTTTAAAGAATATTCTAGATGATGACATCCAGTGAGGCTGATTTAAGTGCCACGGTGAGAAAGGCCTTATTGAGGTGACTGAGGTGTGCTGGTGGTTTTCTTGTGTATTTTGGATAAAGTTGGACTCAATTCCTGGTGAGAATCACTCATTTTCAAATGTGAATATTCTAAAGCCATTTGTGTCATCCTCGACATTTTCCCTAATAATATGTAAACCAAATTTGTGCAAACTTGTAACACATGCAAATCAGGCCAGAGATTCTGGTGATATAATCATTATTTTATGGTGTAAAATACAGTATGAAAAACCATGCTAATGTGCACTGGGGGCCAAAAGTCTGAGACCACATTGAAAATCTGGGAATTATTTTTCATGTAATCGTGAACATAAATAAAGTTTTAGGATTTTTACCATTTTAAAACAAATTAAAGTCAATTCAAAGCTTTGCAAGAACTACTTGAAGACCAAAGAAGAGCAAGGAGTGCGGCACAATCCAGTCACCTGACCTCAACCCCACTGAGCATTTATGGGGAGACTTGAAGACTGACAAAAGCCAAGCATTCAGTAACATCACAAGATGTTCTTTGGAACATTGCCAAATAAAGCTGGGATAACATGAATCGAAGACAGCTTGAGTGCATGTTACCATTAAAGCTGGCGGACATACCAAATACCAAGAAATTCTGAAATTCGTGTTAATTTTTCACAGATGCCACTTTTCACTCAAACCGTTATGACGATGATACAATTTGTAATGAAAAAGTTTTTATTAAATTAGAAAAGAATGCAAAATAGAAGCATTTTCACTAGTGGTCTTTTGGACCCCACTGTATATTAACATGTGTAATATGTGCTGTTTGGCGTCTATTATAGCATGAGACATGGACAAGAACAGACCCGCGCGGTGCAGCTGCAACTCGATACCGTCGAATAAAAAAACCACAAGCTCGCGTTGTAGATTCCACCTAAACCCGGAGGTGGTCAGTGTGAAAAGTGCATTGAACTCGCACTTCCTGCCACCAACCTTACCATTTGCTGTCGACGACATCTTATATTAAAGTCAAGTTTTCTATTTTTACGATTTCCATATTCCCCATAAGTGGGGAAAAACACGCTTTATGTCTTTTGCATTATCCTGTGTGTTTGATCTGTTCGTTTTAACATCACATGATTTGATATATTTCATTGAGACTAATCAGAAAGTTCATTGAATGAATAAATCGGTTCTCGGTTTTGTGTGTTTTCTGGGGGTCTTTTCAACAAATAATTTCACTCTTTATTTCTGCATATATTCTCAACTCATTTTCAGACGGTCTCGACACAAAATACTCAGCATTTGAGTTGCCAAACTAAGAATCACTGTTAACGGAGCTGCTTCAAAGTTTTCTTCGTAACACCTGTCAGGATCAACTTTTTACGGGTTGTCCCTTAAACAAGCCCGCAGAAAATTTTCTAAATATTTTTTTACCATACATTAGAACAAACACTGGGGAAGACGTAAGGCATATTTTCACAATTTTATAGTCGCTCAAACTATTTCCGTTTGTGTTAAATGTTTATTGAAATTTTAGGAGATTGCTCCGAATGCTCGCCATCTGGAATGATAAAAGATCATGATGTACAGAAACAGGATTAGTCAAATACATTTCAGAAATACCTAATCTCCTGTATACGTATATTCACAAATTCACACACCATCTTGCCAAGACTTTAACCAAATTTGATTAAAAAAGTCTGAGAAACATGGCAACTATAAAAGAAAAGGTTTCCTAAAATAGAATTAAGATTGAATAATTAACTAAATATATTTTAAATGTAAAGAAAAAATAAAATTGTCTATTTACTCTAGCCAGCTCCCAAAATAGTAATTTTGTTTTTCCACACATAGAACCGATGGTACAACATTTAATTCACTTCAATGACGTGGTATTTGTTTTTATTTTTGTTTTTGCGCATTCACTAGGCTACAGCTGCATAAAACTACTGTTTTATTTATTTATCAAACTTATATCATATAGGCAACCCCGGTATCTGGTGAGACCATGATCTATTGCATTTCAACTACTGAATGTCATTTTATTTATGATACTCCCTCCATTTTATGAGGTCAGAATAATCGGGCGGTCAAATGCATTCAAAACATTTGCTCTGTATTCCTGGTTGCCACTGGATACGGTCTGTTATTCCACAGTATTCTACGCGATAATCAATGGGGCAATTTTCCTACCCGCTTAGTTCAGGCTGTGTTATTGTAGATCTGTCCAGGTGGGGTTAAACAGTAACTGTTAGGCTGTCCTTCTGTGGCTGATCTGAAGCGGATGTGCTGAATTGAGAAGATGAGCCTCCGTAGACATAAGAGCTGAGATCTAAACGTGCTGTCAGCTGTTCTTTTCGAAATCTCCAGTAGGCTAGGTGAGGCTACAGGACCATTTTAATATTTGCCTATTTTTAATTATCATTTAGTAAATTATAATTAAATAATTATTCGTAATACATGTATATAATTAATAGGCCTTATCAGTACATGTGCCATTTCATGTTGTTGTTGTTTCTGTACGTGCAGGGATAACTAGCCGACTACTGTACTCCAGACCAATGAAATTTAAGAATCGAGCCGGAAGTGACTGTAATGATATCGCAATAAAAAGCGCAGATGTGGGGAAACATTGCGTCATTCATCATTCCTGGTCACATTTTCAATGTAGACTACAAAGTGGGCTATGCTTTCGATTTTAAATCACTCGTTTTTCCACGGCATCCTAAGACAGGACTCGGGCTAAAGACACGTTAATGTGATTCCACTTTCGGCCCATTTCAGGAAATTGGTGCAATTTAATATCAGTCTGTCACCGATAGCCTTCCATTGAGATAAATGTAACTGTTTGGAAATAACATAAAGGGCCTACAAGAAATGAAAAATCCCAGTATGATAAATTGAGGTTCTGCAAAGGTACTAGCTATTCAGAGTTGGATTTTAAGGACCCATCACAGAGCAATACATTTGTGGCAATGCCCAATCTTCCGCTATATAATGTATATTTGTATGCTTTGAATGTTTTTTTTGTTGTTGTTTTTTCGTCTTGATATTTTTAAACATGAAACTTTAAGGCTTATATTCAAAGTATTTATCTTTCTTTATATATTAACTAAACGTTCACAGACGTAGTTAAGCAGAAGATTCGACGTTTTTGTGAATTGTGTGGACAGTCCTCGAAATCTATTGCAAATTGGGCATACAAGACTTAATATTTATATTCAGTGTAGTCTACCCAATGTGTTTAATTGAATGTAATGTAAAAATGTAATTTTATACAGTGGTATCTGTAGTTCGTATGATTACATTTGTACTAAAACTGCAATGAGATTAATGCATGAGTATTAAAAGGTTTATTATAGCTAATTGCAAATCAGATTAAATCTTGAGATATTATTTACATGCACTTCGCCTCTTGATAACAATAAAAAAATAAAAATACTGTTTCTGTCTCTATGTTAAATGGTAGGATACTCTTGGGTTATTAATAAAACCTGTTTTGTATAATTACTTATTATACTTCAGGCTACTAGCGCAGGCCGATTTGTGTATAATCTATATTATTATAGTACAATGCATTTAACTGCTCACCGTTGAGATTTAAGACTAAAATCCCGCCTGAGCTGGCCAATGGCGCTTTTGTTGATGTTTTACTATTCAGAGACATTTAAGATATGGAGAGAGTGATTTCCTTCTTTGGACACATGTTATGTCAAATCAACTCTACCAGAATAAAATATGCGCTTTAAAGTGAACTTGAGCCCTATTAGACTATCGCAAACTCTGTTAAATCAACGCTCGAACATGCTGAACTTTGTATGAATTGTTTATTACCAACTTTGACGGTGGTGTCATAGCCCTTTTTGCTACAATGCAAGCAAGACACGTTTAATCAAAACAAACGTCTCATTTTCGTGCCATGGCTTGAAGTGTTGGTAGGTAGCTGACAACACTGGACTCTGTTCTTGTTTTGGAAGTATTCAGCGATTGGAGTGACATTACCAGTGTTTGAATTCACCGGACAGCATTTATTGTGAGTAACCTATTGCATTCTGAGAGAACGTATGCAGCTCTTTATTGGAACAAATTCAAGCAGATTTCCTCCGGTCGTGGTTACATCACGATTACATCGATGACAGCTGCCCGCACAACACAGGGGCCCCTCCGCAGAGGTGTGCAGCAGTCATAACTAACCTGTTCATGTCCGCGCATGTTCGCTTCAAACGCTATGGGCCTGAAGTTTCAGCGGCATGTGCAGTCAGCAGCTGCACCTTGACCAGCGCAGCGCCCTTAACCTGGATTCCAGCTCTGCGTTGTGGGTCACTGTACCTGTGCGTCACGCGCTCGGCCAGGGCAGCACGGGCTCAGGTGGGCAGGGCGCGCTCAGGTGAGCGCGACAGACACCATTGGCTGCCGCCCCCAAGACGGCCATTTAGGCAGATTTGCTTTGCAAATTAGATGGTATAGGCTGCGTCACGCGTAATTTCCAGCACCTATAATGTCGAAATGATTGTATTTACGCTCTCATTCTGTGTGATTAGTACATAGTACCCTGATGTCACCTAACCTATTCTCCAAACGAGTAGACTCATTTTCCGCATTTCCATTTACTTTTCACCAAATAATTTGCCTTTAATAATGTGCCATGATATCGCCAAGCAGTAAAACGATCTACCTACATCTGTTGCTTGCGTCTTGGATCCATACTCTTTGCACTTGTTTGCATTGAAGTTTCTTGGGATATTACTATTTAGTGTCAATAATAATTTCAAGATTCCGTCGCAATGCAAAGCATTTATGCATGGATTTTACTCAATGACTCACTCGAGGTGAATAAAAAGTGGTTGTCAAAATCTAAATTGTGTACTAAATATACATTTCCAAATATTTTGTACTAGTTTGCTAATTGTTTGATTGTTCTTTCTTGAACTTGTCTTCAAGTTGCTTTTATCGCTACTCTGTCTTTTATAGGTTTAAATGATGGAATGGTGGTATTTAAGTCTGAATATTGAATTGTCCCCAAAAGAATACGCATGTCCCAATAATATGGCCTTCATTCTCGGTTTTAATTTCGCTTCAGTGGAATTGCCGAACAGAACCGCAGTTTTAAGTAGATTTGTATCATTCCGAGCAGATACGGTTGTTGCCTGCGTCACTGTTGGTGCACTTTGGCTTTGGGATGTTGTAATCCCCAAATCGTACCAGCGGAAACCGACGATTACATAACATCTTTCCTCCAAAACAAAAATGTTATTGAGCCACGAGCCCAATTGTCGCCTGTGCAATGCGAGCGTGGACAACACTGACGCGAAAACTGATCTGAAGTAAAACAATAAGAGCAGAATTTCAAATAAAAATGTCTCGGAACAAGGACGGCCAAATACATACACCTGCGGGGCTCCTTTAACCTTTAGTGGTCTTGACATTCCTCTAAATACACTGTTTGAAATGGCAGGAATGTCGTAAATTAGTCTAGTTTACATAAGAGGTACTGTAGGCTATAATTTATACAAGAACGTTCAGTACTTACTTTGATATTTTATATATATATATATATATATATATAGCTAGTTTAATAAAAACCTTAAATATAATAATACAATAAAATAATGCAGTTTTTGCAGCTATTTTCACATTTAAACTGCATGGTTTTTATTGCTTACTGTCAGTTGTAGATGGCTCGATCAATATGCCTCCCTGACTGAAAATGTTTGTTATTTATGGCTATTTATGTTCATATTTTATCTATTCCTGGCTGTGTGAATTTTTATATTAATATAAATGTTAAGATTGTGTGCATCACTGCAATTGTTGCCCAGGAGTGCCATAAGCCTTTGCAAACGCACTGTTGATTACATTACATTACATTACACTACACTACATTACATTACTGGTATTTGGTTGACGCTCTTATCCAGAGCGACTTGCAACAAAGTGCAAAGTGCATACACATAAGCAGGGATAAGTGCGGTGAAAGACCCTAGAGGGAAGTACAATTTCAAGTGCTAAAAGTACAACAAAGATATAAGGACTAGGGCCTATTTGATTAGGGCCTACTGTTCAGTTGCAGTAGTTTAATTTTGTTATTATTATTAGTACTACTACTACTACTACTATTATTATTATTATTATTATTATTATTATTATTATTATTATTTATTTAGAATGTTGTTAAATTATTGCTATTGTATAGGCTATTGTATATGCTTTTGTGAATGGACATCAAAATGTTGGCGATCGTTTATTCAACTTTTATTGGGATTTAGACTCATTCATCCGTGTCCATTCCCTTTGAGTCGCTCAAGTTCATTTGCCTGACTGCAGGGTCTTGGTTGGGTCAGCTGGGTAGAACCACAGAGCGGGGCAGTAAACGCGTTTTTGCAAAGCCTTGCACGTCTTGAATGCGCAATACCGTGACCTGCTGCTCAGACGCTATGTGTATATAGGCTTGGACCAGAGTACAGAAAATATCTCGCATTAAGTGGTATAAACATTCCGTCAACTACTGGTGTAGATGTGCAGGTGTGTGTATGTGTATATAATTGTTTTGTTTTTTTTTACATAAAGAGCGCGTTTCGGCTCCCGCCTGGGTCATATTCTCTGTGTAACCCCAATGAAGGCATAGCCCTGGAACGCTGTGAGTTTTTTATTTTTTATATAAGCCTAGTAAAAAACATATTCATATCATTTTTACACCATAAGCATGGATAGAATTTGGGACACGGTATTTGTAAACCGAGGCAATTCTAAATTAATGAAACCTGACGATTTTTTTTACTCTTACCCTTGAAGAACTGTAAGATAATCGTATTTTTGGACAAGGTAAATGGATAAACGGGTCGCACATTAAATAAATTTCCCACATTATTTATGTTCTGGAATCGTTTTATCTCCTTAGTTTACCGTGATGCATCTACATACTGTAAATGATTGGAAATGGGAACCCTGTGATTCCATACCTTGTAGTTCAAGGGACCTTTGTTGGGCAAAACGGTTCTCTGTCTGATAGCTTTCACACTTCACATCCATGATAGAGAGTTCCAGCTAAGAAGGGTGCCCCTGTGGAATCAAGCTAAAGGACCCGTTCAGAACCAGAGTACACCATTGCTCGCGGGGTAATGGTTTCAGATCCAAGCTACCAACTGTGGTTGTTTTTACCAAAACTGCATCGCGCCACACGGGCTGTTTTATTGAATGGGGGGGGGGGAACCGCAGATCCTGCGCGGTTTAAGGTTGGATAGGCAAACTAAGGCAGTTTATAGCACAGTTTGATGATTTTTCCAGATGATAATTTTGGCGAACTAATTGTATTTCTGCGAGGCTACATGAGAAGGCAACCTTCTAATGGCCTGATTTCGTGAATGACGAACCTGGTGACCCCGCGGTGCCTCGTATGTTAGCAGCCGTGTCCTCAACGCAGTATGGAATATGTAGATAAAAGCTTTACTTTCCATCAGACCTTGTGTCGACGAACATGTGCAACTAGCAGAATATATATCATTAGACGACGCCGGTTTATTTTTTACATGCAACATAATGGACAAAGGTATCGCATGCATTACATTTCATTTTCATGTGGACCTGAACCGACCGATACCAGTTTAGAGACGGCATGACACTAGAACCGAACCCGGGATGCCTAAGCATCTTCTACACGGCTACATTTTTAACATTATTATTTTTTTATCGGGCAGGAGGCTAATTTCATGTTAAATTTACGAAGCATGCACACACTACCATTTTCGTTTTACTCTCTCACTCTTAATGTGGAGGTATTTGGAATTACCAGCGATTAGCTGTCTGACCGCTACATGAGCGACGTAAGGGTGTGTGGGCGCGTGCTACCGAAGGTCGTTCTCAATGACGTAGCAGTGTCTACCTGTGCGTGGTAGAGCAGGCGTTAGTGTAGGCCTATTTTATATATATTTTAAAATATAGTTTAAAAAAAAAAACGATTCATGTAGTCTGATTAATTGGTGAAAAATCGCACCATTTAATTGTTATTATATTGCAAAGGAAAGTGACATTCTGTGCCCCCAATTGTTACGTTAATATATTCGATATATTTTTGTTTTTAATTTAGGCTAGTTTGTGCGGGTTTGTAGCTTTAGCGTTTCTGTTCATCCCCCGAAAAACAGAGGTAATGTAATGGACTGTGCGATGAGTGGCCAGTTTATTTAGCTTTACATTTCGAGAGTCAGGGTAAAATAAAATCTGTAGCCAAAAATGTTGCTTTTGAGGTTTATTCCTTTCTTCCGGTCACCGCAGATAACTAGCTATTTAAGTCATACATTTAATTCAGGTGTCATTTTGCATTGTATAATATTTAGCCAATTGTTTAATAGATCGATGTGACTAGATTTTTATTCGAAAGCAGAAGTACGATCGACTTGGGTAAGACGAGTGTGGAACACCATTCGGCTGTGCCTTACACTCAGAAAAAAATGGTTCCAAAAGGAACCCTGTGATTCCACAGAAGAACCCTGTCTAGTTCAAGGGTTCTCTGTCTGAGAGCTTTCACTCCTCACCCTTATGATAGAGGGTTCCATGAAGAACTAAAAGGAGTTCCTCTATGCAGCCAAGCCAAAGAACCCTTTCTTTATGAGACTGTAGGCTGGCGACAGGGCGAATTCATGCATATTTCGGTTTAGTTGTTTTTATATGTTTATTCAAGGCCATCCATCAATTCACCAATCACAGTTTCTCCCTCACTCAACAGAGATAATCCGTGCCAGGGTATACACTTTCGGAATCCGTCGTTTTGACACAAGGCCCTTAACATGTCTTGCTTTTGGCTCTATAAACTGTTTGAATGTTGTAAATTGTGCTTCCTCAAAAAATTAAATAAATAAATAAATAAATCACCCGGCGTAAAGAGTAGTGTAGAGACAACCTTGCGCTTCTTACAGTGTGCTTTGACGATGTTTACACGCATAACGCGTGCCAACATTGGAAGCAATGAGGCGCCTTTACAAATGTCTAGAATCTTCACGGGAGTTTCGATGGTGCACTGGGAGCTAACGGTACGGCCACGGCGCGAGCGTAGGCCGAGGCTACAACACGCACAGCTAGGGGTTCTGTTTGGCACAACGAATAAGTTTACGCATTGGCGCATTTTATATACGTTTATCATGGCCTTCATGGCATTCCAATTCTACACTTCTAACTGCGTAGTGTACACAATCTGAGCGGTTTATACACTTCTATTCCCATGGCCTGTTGAAATGGAGCCTTGTGTAAGCATAATTGGGCTACCTCTTTGAATTTATTGAAAATGGAATGCTTTATTTAAATGAGTAGGATTTTACATAGGCCTAAAATAAACAAAACAAGCATTATATAATACGCTGTCGAAGGATCGTTATCCCAAATCTGAATTAAATGGATGCTTTGGAGATGGCCGTTTTTGTATCTTTTACTGTAGGGTATAGGGTTAATTATACTACGCGGGCCCTCAAAAATACGATATTTTTGACAATGGTATCCTGCATCAAATTAAAAGTCAATTCACTTGTAGATTAATTAATTGAAGTGGCTACGGCAGTCACATAATGGCATAGGCCCATGTACCATTATACTGGTACCTGCCGGCTTAGAGGGCAAATAAATGTCATTTCAGGTTGGGGTGTCAGGCGAGTTGTTCCCATACAAGGTGTGCGTTGCCTGATAGTTTCCAAATAAAAAAATCAAACCATTCATACGCGGTCAAATACCCAGTACCTGCTTACTTCATAGAACTTTGGATAGTAGCTCGTTAATAACTTAATTAGTTCTAATTAAGGAGTTGCGCTAGTTCCCATTTTTGTACTACAATTAGTCCCAAACATTCTCAGAAATATGTGTTGTATAGCGTAAAATTACCAAAATAAATTGCCATTGTTCACTGTTTTTTTTAAAAATAAACACCTCTTGGCCTACATGCCAGATATTCGGGTTGATACAAGCACATCAATAACCACGAGGTAAAAAATAAAATAAAAACAGGTTATATTGATAAAACAAATAATTTTAATATTTAATTAACTTTGACCAAGTTAGATGCTTTTTGACATACAGGAACGAAAACAACATTACAACGTCCATACATTAATAAATCCTAGAAGCTATTAAGTGCAAAACGTTGAAATTAAATAAAAAATAAACCCGACAGTCAAAATAATGCCATGTCGTGAAATTAATAACAACGTAACCTATACATAGAGTTAGATAGATAGAGATTGACGTAAAAGACAAAGGTTGCTGAAATGAAAACGACATTCTGTAATGAAAACGTCAATGCCTTAAAGGTAGTTCAGTTCGATAATGAAGATGTGCCATGGATCGACTTCCTCCTACCAATAGGCGAGTGGCATCTAACCTGAACTCAGAGCGGGAGAAGGAGCTGAACAATAATATCAGACGACGACTCCATCTTTGGTCGTGGATCAGCCAAAATAGTGTACCGTCTGCGATAATAGAAAAACACATCGGCTAAACTTAGACTTAAATGTAAATGAACGTGAACGCCTGTTTTAACACTTCTTTACTGAGGTGCTGTAGTACCATCTTTCCCAGTAACCTATGCGGCATGAGTTTAGACAACACTCGACGTTTTTCTCGGACACCAATATGACAGTAAATTAAACTGCTTATGCGCAAATGACCAAACCACGACGGCCTCCGTCATTTGACGTTTCCTACGTGCAGGCCCAACATCATGCATCGCTGTGACTACGGACACTCATCTACATGTTGCTAAAATCACGCTCCCCACAAAAACAAACAAAAATTAAAGAAGTAAAATTGGTTCCAAAACGGAAACTCTTCATCTTTAAATGGCTGCAGACCGTTGGTTATATACACGTTACAGCAGTATGTTACGTTGATTAAGCCTAAGCGGAGAACCTGAGCAGAGCCGAATTTGTTGAAGGTTATCCGTCTCCTCGTGCACGTCTATAACCCTGATTTGTATTTATAAGGCGCTTTTACCATATGGAATGATTGCAAAACAAATGCATACTTACATAAATAATTGAAGTAGCTGTATGTTGTACCCCAAGACTGATCGATATTATGACAATAAAAATTAAATACTTTTTTTTTTTGTAATAAATATAAAACATAAATTAACCGACCCACGGAAACCATTCAAATTATTTATACAAGATATAAATAATCAGAAATGTGTGCTGTTACCTTTGGCAAGGCTATAGTTAAAATGTATAAACTAAAAGTTAGTCCCTTTCAATGGAAGAAAACATCGCACTTCAGGATATATGCATATGGCCAAAACATCGTAGTTGCAGAACTGTCTTCCCATTTGACTGACTTGTCATCACTTTATTGTTTAAGGTTAATATGAAAAAGGGCATGTAGGCTACCGTTTGTAGAGATGGTCAGTTTAAGAAAGAACTGGGAGGGACCCTCTTTTGATGATGGGACAAAACACCCGAGAATCCGCCGGTAACACCGGGCGTAAAGGACGGTAATGAGGTTCTCAGTGTTTCGGAGATAAGGGAGTGGGGGGAGCCGGGCGGCACCGCGAAGCCACCGCTCTGCTGGAGGGGCTGTGTGTGCTGCGAGCCAGAGACGAAATAACCCGCTTGTCCGGATAATAAACCAACGGGAGACGTGCTAACGCCGTAACTGTTTGTCAAGTTAATGCCCCCGGCAGATCCTCCCAGAATCGGGCGAGAGAGGTCTCCATTGCCCAGCTGCTCAACTCCGGAAAGTAGCGAACCGTACGTGTGCCCCTGATTCAGAAATCCAGGTGAAGATCCGTTGTAATGAGGATGGTGTAAAGACAAAAATGGCGAAATTTGCCAGTACAAAGGGTTGCTCGCCCTGTCGTTAAATCCCAGCCCTAACGGCGCGAAGCGGAGACCCCTCTTCATTGCCAGTTTGCCCCGGGAGGTAGCCGAGCGCCTCCTAAGTTTGCCTGTAGTCCCACCGATGAAGACATCATCGCTGGAGGGATCCAGCATCCAGTAGTTCCCTTTCCCCGGGTCGTCGTAATGCCTCGGCACTTTCACAAAACATTTATTGAGGCTCAGGTTGTGCCGGATTGAGTTTTGCCAGCCCTGCTTGTGCTCTCGGTAGTAAGGGAAGTTCTTCATGATGAACTCGTAGATGCCGTTAAGAGTAAGTCTCTTTTCAGGACTCTGTCTAATAGCCATCATGATCAGGGCATTGTAGCTGAACGGCGGTTTGTCATATTTTCCGTTTTTGCTGGAATCCGCCGCCCGCTCGCTGCCCTCCTCGTCCTGCTTTTGGTTTTCCTGGTTGAACGGCGTGGGCTCCATTTCGGTGGGATCCAGGGATTTCTCTGAGTCTGAGCCCGAAGGGAGAGTGTTTTTCTCAGGAGCCCCCAAGCCCGGTTTGTCGCATTTGGAAGGAAGCAGCAGACTCTTGATACTAAACGAAGTGGATTTGTGCACCATTGTCGGCTCTTTCTGATCTCCCATGCCGGGCAAGCCTTGGGTTTTGCGTTTGAGGAATAAAAGGTCAGACGCGATCCGATCTGAACATTGCATGCATGAAGGAACTTCTAGGACAGAGGCGAGCTTGGCGTGGGATGGTGAAATTAGTAATTAAGGAGGTTCCTTCTTATCGCTACATCACCGAAGAGGAGGAGCTACAGTGACTTGCTTGAAAGCGTACACTGTCAACAGATCGCACCACAAAGCAAATGACAGCCTTTTTTCATTTCACCATATGCCACCCTGGGACACATTCTCGTGCGCTCCGGAACTAAAATGCATTTGGGAAATTTAAGGACATCTCGAGCACCTCCTGTGTGTGTGTGTGTGTGTGTGTGTGCGCGCGCGCGCGTTTAAAGAAATTGCTGCATGTAATAATGAGTGTTCAGCCACTTCAACTCCACTTGAGTGGCTAACAGCCCGTTGAAAGACGGGAGAGCGACTGGTGTAGACTATATTCATTCAACGCGCACTGCTGTTCAAAATAGGTTTTTTTATGTTGTGCAAGTGGATTGGCATTTTGTTTTAAGCCATTGTTTGGAGACGCGTGCGTCAAATACATTGGCAGTAAAACCAAACTCGGGACGTGAGCGCCTCCAGTGTACAGCGGGATGGGAACTCCGCGGCGACGCGCGGCTTGACCTGAAAACATTTATTGTAAAAAAAACTGGGGTAAACAGACTTCGTGAACACTACTCCGAAGGGGTTTTATTATTTTTTTAAAAATCTCATTAAAAACCTATCAAATGTATATGCCTAGTTGTATTATGAAATATTTATGCGCATCTAAAATGCAAAATATCACAATTTTATATTATATTTAAAACTCCACAGGGATGTTGCATACATCATTCATTCATATTGTTTTGTGGAGAAATTAAATGCAGTATTTAATAAACAGTTGTTTTCTGTAATATGAGCGACGACATTCACCAATGCGTATCGACCAGTAACAGAAATGCGAAACTATTTCATGAAGAATTGCGGCTTCTTTAGGGAGACCGATAACGCAGAGAAGCTCGACCTCAAACGGTCAAACGAAGAAGCACAAGTCGAAAGGACATGGACGTGACCGCGCAATCTAAACGGCCCAGCCCTGGAATCTTGACTGCAGGCAAACTCCTGCAAATTGTGGACTTTCCGTTTCGCCCGTTCAGTGGACTGTAGCTCAGGATTCAGGCCAAACCTCGTTAAAATACAGACGCGGCAGGTTTGGCGTGGACCAGTGACTCCAGAGCAGGCGGGAATACCCTAGTAATAAAGCCACTATCCATTTTCGTATCCGTATTTCGGTAACCCAAACTTAGGCTATTTGATTTAATTATCTTTTAACCTGACCACGCATAGTTATCAGTTGAGTTATTTGCATTTATTTATTTCCAGCATCAAAGCAATGCAAGATCCAATTAAATTCTACAGTTGACAGTTCTTTTTCCATAGAGGTTCAGGCCACGCGAATAGGCCTACAAACATTTACACACATCAATACAATCTTGCAGCACTCATCTCGTATTTTAAATATTTTTCACAATTAAATACATATTTATCAGAGTGGCACATAACTCTTAGTACAGGCACATACTCTAGCAGAGATGGAAACATTTGATTAATTTTCTTTCACAGTCTCATCAGAACAGAACACATTCCCACACACTAAATGCGAATTTATGTATATTTATTCTGTTTTATCCAGTTCCTGTGGACTACATTTTTTTCTCTTAATTTGCAGCCACAATGATGTTGCTGTTATCGGCAGCTGTTTTTAAATTTTTTAAACCGCCCTCATCCCTAAACCATCAACAGAAGAAGCATCCAAGTAAAAAGGAAAATGTCCGAGATGCAACTAAAATCCAAAGAAACGTTTTGCACGTTGAAATGCCATAATTTATGCATCAACGAATATCTGCCTTGTTAGCAATTATCTGTATTTCTTCCCAGTTGTAAATATTGGCATACTATGTAATATTGACAAGCTGATCTCACACTGGGTTTGCATAAACCACTTGAACCATGATCTATCTGTTCATAACCTTTCAAGCGTAGAGGCTTCATAACCTACGCTTCATAACCTCAAGCGAAGAGGCAAGCATGCCTGCCGACGTCTCCTGCCATTGAGATTGTGAATCACTCACACTTTTGCTTTCCGTTCGTCTAAAACTGGAATATTTTATATACATGATGCATACGACGGTCAGGGCAGCCCGTCGGTCCGTTGGGCCGATTCTCTTACCACTCCAGAATCGCGGGGCCGGGTCCGCAGGCAGCGGTCAGAGGCAGCTTCGCTCCTAACCGCTGTGCATGCGGCAGAACGGCGTACACTGTAATCCAACGTCCAGAGGAACCAGACACAAAATAATGTCACTCTGAGGCTAGCATTTGGTCGTATGAGGAGCCAATTCAGTGTTTTTTTCTGTGTGTGTGTGTTGTTGTTGTTTTTACTTCAGCGCGACACGGTGTGCCAACATGGTGGTTATGTATTAGGCGGCAGAATGCAACCAATTTTCAAGTACATGTCAATATTATTGCAGTAACCATTTGTTTGCATCTCTGTCTAGGTGTATTCTGTCTAAATATTGTTTTTATTTGTCAGCTGTGCATTTAAAGAAATTACTTTTTTCTAAATGCATTCCCCAATTAAATATCTTTCAGAAATACACATAGCCTATTGAATACAAGAATAACATGTAGGCCTATATTAAGTTATGTCATGTGTAGTTGTAATTTAACCGATTAATTCAATGAAATTAGGAATTAACCAGCATTTGAGTGTACCCGCGGCAAAAAATTACTTGAAAGAAAAACAATAATAATTTTCCTCATTTAGTTTAGCCATTCATTTTTTTAAACGATAACGATGAGTAACTTCAGATTGCGTTCGACGTTACCCATGAAACTACACTTAATCGTAACTACACGGATCATTTGAAGGCGAGATATAATTACAATATTGTGTCGATGAGTGTGAGTATCTTACAAGCCTCTCGATTAATTGCATCCATCAATTTGTTGATTTATTTATTTAATTTTTTTGTGGTCGAGGAGTGAATCTCCATCCAGTTGTTTCGCTAGTTACTGGTTGCACCGCTTTATTTAGCAGCCTCGTCATAAATTTGCCTCTTGCAAGATCACTGCCACGGTCCCATGTCCATTTCGGGGTCTCGCCTGGCCGACCCCCTCGCTGTCCGTTTCTTTTGCGGATGCTCTGAGACACTGCGAGCCTTGCTTGTGGGTCTCCCGGTGGTAACGCGTTGTCCATCCGTAACCGCAAGCTCCGTCCAATTTCCATGCCGAAACACGACATGTTTTTTGCGTACTCCCTAGTTATGCCAGTGTAACATTCCACGTTTTTGCTTGCCTTGTGTAAACAACGGTGATCTTCCGGGTTACGTCATCATATACGCAGCTGGTGAGGCCCACGCAGGGGCTGTCCACCGTGCTGCCTTCTGGATTTAGCGCTGCTGATTTTACGCACAGAGCGTATGGATTTACGCGCTTTCATCTGCCGTCTATCAGCAAGTTAACCTTGGCCCTGTGTGTCTGCATCAGAGTTACGAATAATAACAATTTGAATAATGAAGAAGTAAAAATGGTAATGACATGCACCTTTAAATAAAAGGTGTAGCTGTAATCACTGTGCCCAAATCACTGTGCCGTAATCACTGTGCTGAAATCACTGTGCCGTAATCACTGTGATGGCATGGTGACGGTTGGTGGTTGATTTGTTGGAGGGGTAAAGGAGTGTGTGGGATGCAGTGAGCTCATACAGCAGTGGACAGACGTGTGTGTGTGTGTGTGTGTGTGCCTGCATGCGTGTGTGTGTATGTGTGTGTGTGTGTGTGTGTGTGCTCGATGCAGTGAGCTCATACAGCAGTGGGCAGACGTGCGTGTGTGTGTATATGTGTGATGCAGTTAGCAGACAGCCCATCAGATGATATCTGGGCTTGTTATCGCAATTCCATCAGTTTGGCCACTGAGCGCAGGAGAAAGCCGTGTGACCGAGTGTGGGTTAGCCTGGGTTAGCAGTGTCACCGAGCGTGGGTTAGCCTGGGTCAGCAGTGTGACTGAGCGTGGGTTAGCCTGGATTAGCAGTGTGACTGAGCGTGGGTTAGCCTGGGTTAGCCTTGGTTAGCATTGTGACAGAGCGTGGGTTAGCCTGGGTTAGCAGTGTGACCGAGCGTGGGTTAGCCTGGATTAGCCTTGGTTAGCAGTGTGACCGAGTGTGGGTTAGCCTGGGTTAGCCTTGGTTAGCAGTGTGACCGAGCGTGGGTTAGCCTGGGTTAGCAGTGTGACTGAGCGTGGGTTAGCCTGGGTTAGCAGTGTGACTGAGCGTGGGTTAGCCTGGGTTAGCCTTGGTTAGCATTGTGACCGAGCGTGGGTTAGCCTGGGTTAGCAGTGTGACCGAGCGTGGGTTAGCCTGGATTAGCCTTGGTTAGCAGTGTGACCGAGTGTGGGTTAGCCTGGGTTAGCCTTGGTTAGCAGTGTGACCGAGCGTGGGTTAGCCTGGGTTAGCAGTGTGACCGAGCGTGGGTTAGCCTTGGTTAGCAGTGTGACCGAGCGTGGGTTAGCCTGGGTTAGCAGTGTGACTGAGCGTGGGTTAGCCTGGGTTAGCCTTGGTTAGCATTGTGACCGAGCGTGGGTTAGCCTGGGTTAGCAGTGTGACCGAGCGTGGGTTAGCCTGGGTTAGCCTTGGTTAGCAGTGTGACCGAGTGTGGGTTAGCCTGGGTTAGCCTTGGTTAGCAGTGTGACCGAGCGTGGGTTAGTGGGTATAACGTATAGCTGCCTTGCGATGGAATGAGTCCATGGCATAATATTTATGTGACGAGATGATGGTCGAACTGTGACATCATCAGGTAAACATCCGTATTATCTCCATGGAGACTGTAATGCAGTGCATGATGGGCATTTCCGGGGGAAGGATCCAAACTGCTCACATGCTGGCACTCACCAGCACGGAACACAGAGGTGAAGGTTTATAAACACGGAGTCGTGGCATCTGTGAGCCGAGCCTGGAGCAGGGCTTGACCTGAGCGATGATCAGAGCCTTAATCAACAGTGTTTTTGACAAAGTTCACCGTCTAAACATGACGGTGGGATGAGTAAAGCGTCCATAGGAGACCCTTCCTCGGGGTTGTCAGCAGAGCGCAGGGTGTGGCTCTGTGAGGACTTAAACGTGCCCCCCACGCCCCAGCGGCGGGGTCTGAGGTGACGGGAGCTTTGGGTCAGCAGCAGTGCGTGTTATTTATAGCACACAGAAAGCGTCTTCTCCAGGTCACTGGCTCACGTGCCTACCCATAAGCCCCTGCACCGTCCGCAGTTGGGTCTCCATGCCAACCACCTTCACCTGGCTCTGTGAGTGCTGGATGGCACATCTCACACAGGCTGGCTTGAGTGTGTGTGTGTGTGTGTGTGTGTGTGTGTGTGTGAGTGTGTATGCGTGTGAGTGTGAGTGTGTGTGAGTGTGTGAGTGTGTGAGTGTGTGTGTGAGTGTGAGTGTGTGTGTGAGTGTGAGTGTGTGTGTGTGTGTGTCTGTGTGCGTGTGCGCGCGTGTGTGTGTGTGTGTGTGTGTGTATGCGTGTGAGTGTGAGTGTGTGTGTATGTGTGTGTGTGTGTATGCGTGTGAGTGTGAGTGTGTGTATCTGTGTGTCTGTGTGTGTGTGTGTGTGTGTATGTGTATGTGTGTGTGTGTGTGTGTATGTATGCGTGTGCGCGTGCGTGTGAGTGTGTGTGTATGTGTATGTCTCTGTGAAGAAAAATGGTGGTTCAAGCGCATGCTTTTAAAAAGGCATTGCTGTCTGAATTGGGAAGAGCTGATTAAACTGAGAGTCTGGACATTGTGTTGCACATGATCTCTGCCTGATGCGCCTCACACCCCTGCAGTGGCACAGGAAGTGCGTCTCCCTATGAAATATGCATTCTGCTGAGCCACCCCTAACCACTCACTCCCATGAGTTATTCACACTGGGAATACATCTATAATGGCTCTGCAGTTAAAAAAGAAAATATTAAAATCCGTACCATTCCTCTCCAAGTGTCAAAAAAAGAAAATAAAGAAGAGTGCGTTGAAAACTTTCCAGATGGTATTTTAAAACTCCATTAACAATCATTACGGTTCATGTGTGTGTACTGGGTGTGTGTTCTGGGTGGGTGTGTGTGTGTGTGTACTGGGTGTCTGTGTACTGGGTGTGTGTGTGCTGTGTGTGTGTGTGTACTGGGTGTCTGTGTACACTGGGTGTGTGTGTGTGTACTGGGTGTGTGTGTGTGTACTGGATGTGTGTGTGTGCTGGGTGTGTGTGTGTGCTGGGTGTGTGTGTGTGTGCTGGGTGTGTGTGTGTGTACTGGGTGTGTGTGTGTGTACTGTGTGTGTGTGTGTGTGTACTGGGTATGTGTGTGTGTACTGGGTGTGTGTGTGTGTACTGGGTATGTGTGTGTGTACTGGGTATGTGTACTGGGTGTGTGTGTGTGTACTGGGTATGTGTACTGGGTGTGTGTGTGTGCCTGGAGTGTGTGTACTGGGTGTGTGTACTGGGAGTGTGTGTGTGTGTGTGTGTGTACTGGGAGTGTGTGTACTGGGTGTGTGTGTGTGTACTGGGTGTGTGTACTGGGTGTGTGTGTGTGTACTGGATGTGTGTACTGGGCGCTCTTTTTCCTGTCCACTCTCTTTGCAAATTTAATGAAACTACACATGCAGCCCTGTCTGTTCTGTAAGCGTGGGGGTGTGTGGGGGGTGTGTGTGTGTGTGTGTGGGGTGCGCGAGGGTGTGTGTGTGTGTGTGTGTGTGTGTGTGTGTGTGTGTGTGTGTGTGTGTGTGGGTGTGGGGGGTGCGCGAGGGTGTGTGTGTGTGTGTGTGTGTGTGTGTGTGTGTGTGTGTGTGTGTGTGTGTGTGTGTGTGTGTGTGTGTGTGTGTGTGTGTGTGTGTGTGTGTGTGGGGTGCGCGAGGGTGTGTGTGTGTGTGTGTGGGTGTGGGTATGTACTGGGTGTGTGTGTGTGTGTACTGGGTGTGGGTGTGGGTGAGGCGCGAGGGTGTGTGTGTGTGTGTGTGTGTGTGGGGCGCGAGGGTGTGTGTGTGTGTGTGTGTGTGTGCATGGAGCCGGCCATGGCTGCCCTCCCCAGGATGAGCACATCCCTGGGCCAGGCCGGGGTGTTGTGCACACACACACAATCTGCCAGCCTGCCAACCCCACAGGGGGGGGGGCACGGGGGCGTGGAGCCCGGAGAACAGGGCGACCTAAAAACCTTCCTGGCAGAGGAACAGAATGGCGGCGTTTCCGACGGAAAGCTCATCCATGTGTGAGCCTGCCAGCGAAGTCATCATCTCACTGCTCCTCCACAAAGGACAGCTTAGTGTGCCTGTTTGCACAACACGCTTGTTTTCTGCCTCTCCCCTCCTGTTTGGAGCGAGTTTAACGCCGCAGTGGGCTGGGCGAGGGGAATGGCCGAGGGTGTTTATGGTACATTAGAGTAAATATTTATTTCTGTTGCAGCGAATCACGTCACATCGAATCAGCTGTCCTCTCCACACACAGAGGAGTCTGTCTCTCTGCACTCAGACAAAAAGTGCTAAAAAAAGTGCTAGAAATTGTACCCTAGCCATGGCTACTTTGTACCTTTTTCTGCATGTAGAAGGTGCTTGTCAGTATGCTTATTCACCCAAAGAACAGCATTTTATCATTCACTGTACATTCAGGAAATGTACCTTCCTTATAGAACGAAAATGTACTTCTACTGTTCCTTTATTTCTGAGAGTGCCTGTCTCTCTGTCTCTCTCTCTGTCTCTCTGTCTGCCTGTCGCAATGTTTATGTCTGTCTCTCAGTCTGTCTCTCAGTCTGTCTCTCAATCTGTCTCTCAGTCTGTCTCTCTGTCTGTCTGCTTGTCTGTCTGTCTCTCTGTCTGTCTGTCTCTGTGTTGTGGATCTCTGTTCTCTCGTCACCAGCTCTTCTGTCCCTCGAGCAGGAAACCGCCTCTGAACAGCTGTTTGCACAGGGGCATTTAGATCTGTGTCACGATGTACTATAGCCTCTCACAGCCAATCAAAATCCACCTCGCAAACACGGCCAATCACAGCAGAGCACAGAACGCAGTCGTGAGCCAGGAACATTGAGCTCAACGCAGAACGGCACAGCTGAGGGCTGCGATTGTGCATCTTTGTTCACTGAAGCATCTTTGTGTCCCCACAGAGAGCTCTGGTTCCCTTTATTCCTGCTCTGAAAAATGACTGTAAATACTTTCAACTGCCTTTAGATGCGGGTAAAATGTTTAAATGCTCCTGCACTGGACCAGAAAAGTGTGATTTGGGAAGGTTAGTCCCTCTGTTCCCAACCTGCAGGGCTGCTGATGAGGAAGGAACAGGTGTTCTTGTGCCACCACTTAAAATATTCACCCTGCCAAACGACCAGTAAACAGCCAGTCCCACAGGGGGGCGTGTGGGGGGCACTGTGACTGACTGCGTGACTATTTCATGAAGTAACGCACATGGCTGCCTCGGAGTCACAGGCGGACTCGCGCGGGATGAGCGCGGGACGAGCGCCGGCCGGTTCTTCTCTCTCCCTCCCGATCCTCGCAAAAGGCGCGGGCGGGGAGCGGTGCGCACGCAGCCGGGCGATGAATTATGAAGAACGACGGTGTGAGGAGAAGAGCACGGCATGCTGGGTAAAAATAACCGCCGGAGTCGTCCGCCGGATTCCCCCGTACTGTTCACACGTCAGACGTAATGAATCTGTGCTTCGCACCTGGGTCAAATGGGATACGTTATTGTTTTGGTTTAAAATACTTCTGTTTACTTCTGTTTTACTGAGCTTGTCTGGTGTTTTGGAACCTATGGAATACTCTCAAAGTGCAAACCCGCCTTCTGGTCCTCTTGGTTGGCTCACTTGCACCAGGCAAGATCAATCGAGCACAGAGAAGTATTTGAATCCAAAACAATTACGTCTTTGTGTGAAGAACAAGTAAAGTGCCAGAACAAGAAACCCCATACCTGCAATGTGTGTAAGGTGTAGATTATACTTTACGTTATTACATTACATTAGTGGCATTTGGCAGACGCTCTTATCCAGAGCGACATACAGTTGATTAGACTAAGCAGGAGACAGTCCTCCCCTGGAGCAGGATTGCAGGATTAAGGGCCTTGCTCAAGGGCCCAGCGGCTGTGCAGATCTTATTCTGGCTACACCGGGATTAGAACCACCAACCTTGCGTGTCCCAGTCATTTACCTTAACCACTACGCTACAGGCCACTTTATTATACATTATTATTATACATTTGCATCCCTGCTTGTATGTGGAACCCCCTAAAGCAGGAATCTTTCAATTTAGTCCAGGAAGATGGCTGATTCATTCATTCATTCATTCATTCTTTTTAACAGCCACCAGGCCATTTGAGACAAAGTGAAATTTGGAATAAAATAAAATAAAATAAAAATAATGAATCCAGTGATTCACTGAAACACCACTGCTAACACCACTTGGATTTCAGATGGGAAACTGCTTAAAACCAACCTTTATGCAACAGTTCTCCAAAATTATCTACAGGTAAATTATTGGTGTTATCTAATTATTGTGTGGTGTACAATGCATGACATGTTGAGGATTTATAAACAACCCTTATTCATTCTTGATTACGCTCCTAATTGTGTGCTGGTGACAGTATTGACTACCCAAGTGGTTTGCCTGCCATCTAGTGGCTAGCGTCCACATGAGTGTTTTTTTAGTTCGTAGGTATTCAAACCATTACACTTCTTACATAAACAAAATGTATTTAGTCCATGCTCAATTAGTTCAATACATGAAACATTCTCTGTTAAAATAGTTTTAATTATCTATGACAATGTTTAATTAACAAATTGAACCATGGTGTATATTTTATTCCTATCATATTTAATACATTTCGGAAATTGTTAAACGTTTTCTAAAGGTGTGTACATAGGTGTACAAAGGTGTGATAATTATTTAACTTACGTATAATTTAAACGTTTAGCAAAATCAGAGCGAATGTGACGGTCAATGTCAACGGTGTGACGCCAGTTTTAAAATCACGCGCTTTAGACTTCCTGAGTGCTGTCATTTGAGATGCGCGTCCATGATCTTTCTGAACCGCGCTGCGTTTGGAGTTCGCAGTGGCCAGAAGCTTTCCGCGATGTCGAATGACGGTGCTGACGGCGGCAGTAAACTCTGCTCCGTAGATTTTGAGATATTCGGGCACGTGCAGGGTAGGTTATACTGCTCTTTTTTTTTGGTTTTTGTCGTGTCGGCTAATAACGGTTCAGCGAGACTTCCTGCGGTAGTATCTGCTGCAGCCGTGTTTATTTTTTGCTCGTCTTTTTATAGACGCTGATTATATTTCTATTCAGCGTTTACGTTGACTGCCCATAACGGAAAAGGATATTATGTAATTTGCTTTGAGTAGGTGGGTGAAATCCTTGGCATAGGCATGGTCAACATTATGGTTGAGTTTTGCCTCACCGAGACAGCCTATAAGATAAAGTTGTGAAGTTAGTAGTTAATTATAGGTTGATGTAAAATCGAACGGTTTTCAGATTTCATTTTGACACATCGCTATTTTGTGGTATTAATCTGTTCTTAGCTAAAGAAATGTTCGGCTGTGTCTACTGGACGGCTTGATAGACTAATCACTTTATTTTAGTGGCTCATACAGAAATGAGCGAACTTGGTTTATTGCCAATATTTGAAGTCGTAGGCCTACAAATGAACGAACAAATGTACTCGTAGGTTCTTTCCGGAGAAGTGAAGCCATGTGATTTCATTGGCGGCATCATCGTTGAAATGCAATGTGTGACATTTAGTGCTTTACATTCATGCGTTTTTTTGGGGGTTTTTTTTGTACGGAAAATATACTGCCTTATAACATTAACGTCATAACATAGCGCATGCATATTGTAGGCCTTCGCGGTTTACCAAAAATAATGTGGTTTAGTATGGCACATTGAGTCATCTGAGCCTCCAGGAAAGCGTGTTTCAGAAAGGGTGAATCTTCGTCTCTCTTTCGCAGGTGTATGCTTCCGAATGGTAAGTTCCACATTCTCACACTGAGCCGGTACAACAACGCTTTTTTGGATGGTCCTAGAGGGCAGAGAACTGCTGGTGTTCCACCCTCCCTTTACCCGGGAGTCAGGTGTGTTCACCCTCCCTTTACCTGGGAGTCAGGTGTGTTCACCCTCCCTTTACCCGGGAGTCAGGTGTGTTCACCCTCCCTTTACTTGGGAGTCAGGTGTGTTCACCCTCCCTTTACTTGGGAGTCAGGTGTGTTCACCCTCCCTTTACCTGGGAGTCAGGTGTGTTCACCCTCCCTTTACCTGGGAGTCAGGTGTGTTCAGCCTCCCTTTACCTGGGGGTCAGGTGTGAACACCCTCCCTTTACCTGGGAGTCAGGTGTGTTCACCCTCCCTTTACCTGGGAGTCAGGTGTGTTCACCATCCCTTTACCTGGGAGTCAGGTGTGTTCACCCTCCCTTTACCTGGGAGTCAGGTGTGTTCACCCTCCCTTTACCTGGGAGTCAGGTGTGTTCACCCCCCCCTTTACCTGGGAGTCAGGTGAGAAGACGGTCTAATCCGCTAATTGCATTATTACATTACATTACATCACATTAATGGCATTATCCAGAGCGACGTACAACAAAGTGCAAATCGCATACCCATAATCAGGGATAAATGCGCTGAAACAACCTAGAGGGAAGTACAGTTTCAGCTTCATAATTACCTGTGCTGGATTTGGATTCAAGGGCCAAATTTGAGCATCCATAGTGGTAAGGCAGGGATCCTCAATTCTGAATCATCACACCTGACGCCCAGGTAAGGGTGGTGCCTGCAGTTTCTGTGAGTTCCTGGTCCCTGTTGTCAGGTAAACGGTGATGTCATCGTCCATGTCACCCTGACCTCCGCTCTGTTCCCCGCTCTGCGTCGTCATGGCGCCTCCCTCCCGGTCGCTCTGCGTCCTCCGGTTGCCATGACGACTCGCCGCTCTGCATCCTCTGGTTGCCATGGCGCCGGGGGGTCCTCAGTACTCTGAGGAGGAGGGTCTGAGGCTGGGCCTGGTGGGCTGGGTGAGGAACACGCACAGCGGCACCGTGGAGGGCCAGATGCAGGGGCCCCCAGAGCAGATCAGAGAGATGTGAGTGAGCCGGGGGCCGATTGGGGGGGGGATTCCTGGGGGGTCAGGGAGAAGTAATTCTTGGCTTCCACCAGTTCCTGCTTCAGTTTGGTCTGTAGAGGCTACACCAGCCCAGGTTCACTCACAGGTGGTTCAGTCATAATGTAGCTTCACTTATAGATGGAAATGTGCTGTTATTGAATGTCCTTCACAAGGCTATCAGTACAGTTATCTAAAGATGTAAAGAGGTGTTCTGGGTTTTCCTCATTACAGTTATCCAGCTAACTCCGTTATCCTGTGTCTTAAAATGGGACCCTGCTTTGTGAAATACCCCCTGTGTCTGTATGCAGGACAGTGTCATTCTCATCCTGTGTGCTGTTCTCCATCTGTCCAGCAAGGGGCGCCCTTCACCAATGTGTTACTTTGTGTGGAACTCTAGTCTAGAATCTTCTCTCTGAAACCTTGTGGGCGAATGTTGGGATTGGGTGAACGCTGGAGACAGGAATGTTTCCTGAGAACAGTTCAGCTGTTTTTGCCTCATTCTCCAGCCCTTTTTATTTTATTTTTTGTTGTTTGGTGGGTCTCACTCGATACCCGAGACTGCAGAGGCAGTCTCTCGTTTATTATTATTTATTACTGAGGTTACTGTGATGCACGTTTCTTCATGCTTTTACACCCATTAGTGCTGAAGGGTTTACTCTGTTTACTGTGGCCCTCTCTGAAGCGTGATGTCACTGAAGATGGACACTTTCCCCTGGACCCGTTTCACCTCCTGATCACCCTCCCACCCTCCCACCCTCCTCTGACCAGCCCCAGCTCACAGGAGTGACTCCAGCCCCAGCTCACAGGAGTGACTCCAGCCCCAGCGCACAGGAGTGACTCCAGGGGCTTTTACGCTGTAAATGACGAGGCTGTGGCCCGACATCACCCCAGCCTGACCTCTTCAGCCTCCTCCGCTGAGTCACTCAAAGCCCCTCTCTGCCCCTCTCGCTCCAGGAGTTAGTCAGGCAGAAACTGCCAGGCGGCCATTTTAATTAACCCCCCCCCCCTCACCGTTGGGTCCCATCGGTCTTTACTCGATGACGTCACTCAATCCTCAATCTGCCTGTGTCGGCGGTGAATCGTGCTGGTAGTGTGTCTGGGGATTGGGCTGGTTCTGGTGATGAAGCATCGCTGTCTGTGTGTCGGTGGCGTGGCGCTCTGGAGGGGGAATGAGGCCACTGCTTCACCACCAATGCTGCTCCACTCTCTGTGAAATTATTTCTGTTTATTTCTCACGCTTTGCAGGGCAACCTCTCCCCAGAGCACCTGTCCCACAAAGCCCTCCCCAGATGTGTACCGACGGCCTTCCATGAAGGCCAGAGAGGTATTTCACAGAGCTGGCTAACTCACTAAGCTTGACTTCTGCATCTCAAATATGGAACATGGACTAAAGTAAAAATGGCTTTTCCAGGTTTTATCCAAGTCCAGCTTACTCAGTGAGCCAGCTTCCTGAAATCCTCCCATGGTGTCTAAGTTCTGCTTCTCCTCACTACGGCTGTAGCTAACTGCTAGCCTGCTAACGATGTCCATCTGAGAGAAATTGAACATGACTCTTCAGACTGCCACCAGAGAGCAGAAAACTGATGTAGGATTTCCCCCTCAGGTTTACTAATCTGCGGGATTGGTTTCCAGTGCAGAGCAGGGAACAGATTTATGTCCTTGGCTATGCTAACCAGCCGATCATAAATTACACTATTTACCCAGCTTTGGGCACAGATCACTCAAAGCCACCTAGCATTGTTTGCCTTCATATTACCTCCATCAGTGGCACAGTGGGTAACACTGCTGCCTCGCAAGAAGGAGGTTCCGGGTTCTTCTCTTGGCCAATCCCGGATCTTCTCTTAAAGGGCCAAAGAGGAGGCCCTTTAAAGGTGTGAGGTCATGAGATATGTGATTGGAATGCTCTGAACTGAACATTCTAGTGCTGATGTAACAATCACTGCCGGTCACTGTATGCAATGGAGTTCTAGAACACACTTGGAATAAGAACGGAAAGGAACATTCCATGAAAACCAGCTCTTTAAAGGGATACACTGCGTATATGCTGGGCTGTGATTGGCTGCCTGGCGCATTATTCTCTGTTATTCTACGAATGTGTTACTGCTGTCCCTGATCCTGATTTGAGGTGTGCAGTGCTACAGGGCGGCACTAATGACCTCCGTCCCTGCTGCCGTGGAAACGGTACCACCATCCCTGGGCAATAAAGCTTCTATTTAAAGTTCCTCTTCAGTGCAGTTACTGCTGGCTGATGTGCAGTCTGGGGGGAAAATTAATTCTGACTGAGCCGCTCTATAGAGCCTTTACTGACTGAGCCGCTCTATAGAGCCTTTACTGACTGAGCCCCTCTATAGAGCCTTTACTGACTGAGCCCCTCTATAGAGCCTTTACTGACTGAGCCGCTCTATAGAGTCTTTACTGACTGAGCCCCTCTATAGAGCCTTTACTGACTGAGCACCTCTATAGAGCCTTTACTGACTGAGCCCCTCTATAGAGCCTTTACTGACTGAGCCCCTCTATAGAGCCTTTACTGACTGAGCTGCTCTATCGGGCCCTGAGCTCGTGGTGAGGTATTTTTATTTAGGTTAAATACGCTGTGCTTTCTCTGATATCACTAGTACATAATCAAGGGCACCAGTGCTGCATTTGGACAGGGAGATAACCCATATCTAAAGAACAACACACACATTATGCCAAGCCAGGCAAAAACAGGCCATCTGTTCAATTTGTGTGTGTGCGTGCAGGATGCATTTCTGTGTGCCCTCCGCTAGCTGGCTGTGTTTGTGAGGGTTATGTGAGGTGGTTTATTTTTGGGCTCAGATGGGCCTCCTGTCCTACATCCCGGTGTGTGAGACAGGAAAGAAAGGAAGATTCCCCGTGTGGTACGGGCTGAATAAAACTGAACGATACCCCAGCACCTCAATCCCACTCCTCCTGCATGCATGTGTGTGTGTGTGTGTGTGTGTGTGTGAGGCAGAACAGACAAGCTGTCCCAGCACTCAGTATCACAGCTCCACCCTAAATAGTTTCAGCTCCACACCGTCCCAGCAGCCTCTCTGACCCACATCATTTACACCCCTCTAGAATCACAGCATTCACACGGGCTACTGCTACAACATTCACACGGGCTACTGCTACAACATTCACACGGGCTACTGCTACAGCATTCACACGGGCTACTGCTACAACATTCACACCTGCTACTGCTACAACATTCACACGGGCTACTGCTACAACATTCACACGGGCTACTGCTACAACATTCACACGGGCTACTGCTACAGCATTCACACGGGCTACAGCTACAACATTCACACGGGCTACTGCTACAACATTCACACGGGCTACAGCTACAACATTCACACGGGCTACTGCTACAACATTCACACGGGCTACTGCTACAACATTCACACGGGCTACTGCTACAACATTCACACGGGCTACTGCTACAGCATTCACACCTGCTACTGCTACAACATTCACACAGGCTACTGCTACAACATTCACACCTGCTACTGCTACAACATTCACACGGGCTACTGCTACAGCATTCACACCTGCTACTGCTACAACATTCACACAGGCTACTGCTACAACATTCACACGGGCTACTGCTACAGCATTCACACCTGCTACTGCTACAACATTCACACGGGCTACTGCTACAGAATTCACACAGGCTACTGCTACAACATTCACACAGGCTACTGCTACAGAATTCACACGGGCTACTGCTACAACATTCACACGGGCTACTGCTACAACATTCACACCTGCTACTGCTACAACATTCACACCTGCTACTGCTACAACATTCACACCTGCTACTGCTACAACATTCACACAGGCTACTGCTACAACATTCACACAGGCTACTGCTACAGAATTCACACGGGCTACTGCTACAACATTCACGCGGGCTACTGCTACAACATTCACACCTGCTACTGCTACAACATTCACACGGGCTACTGCTACAACATTCACACCTGCTACTGCTACAACATTCACACGGGCTACTGCTACAACATTCACACGGGCTGCTGCTACAACATTCACACAGGCTACTGCTACAGAATTCACACGGGCTACTGCTACAGCATTCACACCTGCTACTGCTACAACATTCACACGGGCTGCTGCTACAACATTCACACGGGCTGCTGCTACAACATTCACACAGGCTACTGCTACAACATTCACACGGGCTACTGCTACAACATTCACACGGGCTACTGCTACAGAATTCACACGGGCTGCAGCTAACACATGGAGGATAGAGCGCCCATATAAATATAGAGGGAGAGGGAGAGAGAGAGTGAGAGAGCACACATACTGCTAAAAAATGCAGGGGAGGAAGGGTGGGAGAGAGAGAGAGAGAGAGAGAGAGGGAGGGGGATGGAGCAGTGT
>NC_083777.1:31787068-31840245 GCF_963514075.1 Conger conger | reverse complement strand
TCTCTCTCCCTCTCTCTCCCTCCCTCTCTCTCCCCCTCCCCCTCTCTCCCTCTCTCTCTCTCTCTCTCTCTCTCTCTCTCTCTCCCTCTCTCTCTCTCTCTCTCTCTCTCCCTCTCTCTCTCCCTCCCTCTCTCTCCCTCTCTCTCTCCCTCTCTCCACAGGAAGGTGTGGTTGAGTAAGGTGGGGAGTCCTGGATGCCGTATCACTCGTGCTGTTTTCTCCAACGACAGAGACCTCGCCAAGCTGGAGATAAAGGGCTTCTGCACACGCTACTCACACTGAGATACTCACACTGAGATACTCACACTGACACTGAGATACTCACACTGAGATACTCACACTGACACTGAGATACTCACACTGAGATACTCACACTGACACTGAGATACTAACTCTGAGATACTGACACTGAGATACTGACACTGAGATACTCACACTGAGATACTCACACTGACACTGAGATACTCACACTGAGATACTCACACTGACACTGAGATATTCACACTGAGATACTCACACTGACACTGAGATACTCACACTGAGATACTCACACTGACACTGAGATACTGACACTGAGATACTGACACTGAGATACTCACACTGACACTGAGATACTCACACTGACACTGAGATACTCACACTGACACTGAGATACTCACACTGAGATACTCACACTGACACTGAGATACTGACACTGAGATACTGACACTGAGATACTCACACTGACACTGAGATACTCACACTGACACTGAGATACTCACACTGAGATACTCACACTGACACTGAGATACTCACACTGAGATACTCACACTGACACTGAGATACTGACACTGAGATACTCACACTGACACTGAGATACTGACACTGATTTACTCACACTGATTTACTCTCAATGATCTCCTCACACTGAGCTACTCACAGTCACACTCACGCCCAATCACACGCGTTCCTGTGTGGGCCTCTGAGTTCCGTCATGCATCTCTAATGAGACGCTGCACATTCATACCGCTGTTACCTTACATGACCTTTCATGTTGTGTGAATAAACCCTCAGAAACCCGTGTGAATAAACCCTCAGAAACCCGTGTGAATAAACCCGCAGAAACCCAAACCCTTTCAGCGGTCTGTGGCCTGATTCCTCCATTTTAATAAAGGCCTGAATACTTCCTGTCACAACGTCCCTGTGTAGTGTTTGAGAAACACTCTTTTTGATTTCCAGTTATGCTGCAGAATTATAGCGTGGGAACTCGTCCAGTATCGTGTGTCTCGCTGCCCTGCTAACGTGGTTCTGGAAGTGCTGTTGATGTTAAGCTAGTTTTTGTCAGAGTGTTTGTTGATCTTATTTGGGCTGGTTTATTTAAGCAGATACAGGACAGTTTATATAAAGTGCATTTTGAGAAGCAGCCAGTTCAGTTTCCTCCTTCAGTTTGTCTGTCCAGTCAGGTCCAGCCCTTTAGCTGTTCTCTCCGATTTATGAACTTTATTCTGCCAGTACCATCCCATCCATCCATTATCTGAACCCGCTTATCCTGAACAGGGTCACAGGGGGGCTGGAGCCTATCCCAGCATATATTGGGGGAAAGGCAGGAATACACCCTGGACAGGTCGCCAGTCCATCGCAGGGCACACACACCATTCACTCACACACTCATACCCACGGGCAATTTAGACTCTCCAATCAGCCTAACCTGCATGTCTTTGGACTGTGGGAGGAAACCGGAGTACCCGGAGGAAACCCACGCAGACACGGGGAGAACATGCAAACTCCGCACAGAGAGGCCCCGGCCGACAGGGATTCGAACCCAGGACCTCCTTGCTGTGAGGCGGCAGTGCTACCCACTGCACCATCCGTGCTGTTTTTTTTATGGAGAATCTCCTTTTAAAATATATTTTGGTGTAGGATGAGGCTTAATTTGTGTGAAACTGGCCCCATACAGTCTGGATGTACAGCATGTGAGTTTCTCTGGATAATTCAGTCAGCTGATTGGCTGAAAAGCTGTTCTGACAAACCGTTTGTTGTGACTGGTAGTCATTTCACCGCCTGTTTCCAGTGCAGGACCGTTCTGTCCACTCACATGCACATGTGACCCCACCCATGTGCACGTGACCCCTGACCCCAGAAGTCCACAGGGGGCCAGCGATTCATATTCCCCCAGAAGAGCACACACCCCAGTGGTGACCGGAGGTACTGCAGCTCATTAAGCCCCTGGTTCCACACAGCCCAGTCCCCACTGAAGTCACATTTATAAGATTTAGCACGCTACGCTAACCGTGTCTTCATTACACACAGACATGGCGCTGGGGCTCTCTGGAGGGCGCTGACATAATGTGTTTGAGTTTTTGACAGAATAAACATCCTGTTGCTAATTCACACAGCTGTGGTTCCTCTGTTAGGTCAGGCAGAGTGTGGAGCTTTTAACGGCACTAAACCGGTCGTTCTCACCCCAGAACCGGCGAGCACAACATACCACTTAACCCGTCTGCCGTTACTTAAAAATCGAATCAATGAAGCAAACTCAAAATCTACATTAGATCGCAGTGTTTAGCAGATGTTCTTATGCACTCTTATGCGGAATTATGATGTGAAAGAATGTGTGAATCCACTTGAGCACTCTGCGTTCTGCTGGCTGCGTTCTGAGCAGGTTTTTATTATTTCCATTCTTGTCTTCCAGAACTCTGTTGCGCTCAGTTTCCAGCAGCGATATGACATCAGCATGAGAATGAGTGTTAACATTCATGCCTGTGATCCTGCACATTAACGGGTTAACGGTGTCGGGCCTGGCGCACAGCATTGTGGGTAGGGAGAGGTCAGAGGGCGTGAGGGGTACGGATGGGACTGGGCAGTGCTGTCTCAGACAGGGTGGACTGAAAGAGATTCTGATGAACGTTTCCCCAGTTACAGACAGTAGGCGGTAGCGTGTATTTCTGGCTGCTTGCTGGTTTCACGTTGGCAGGCTTTGTGCTTCGCTTCCGAAGGCTCTGCACAAACCCACTCAGACTGATTATGTCATCCTCCACCTATCCTCAATGCACATTATACTCCACTGCAGTGTACTCACAAACACACACACACACGCACGATTATCCACACTAACACGCCTACACACACACACACACACACACTTATCCACACTAACACGCCTACACACACACACACACACTTATCCACACTAACACGCCTACACACACACACACATGCTTATCCACACTAACACGCCTACACACACACACACATGCTTATCCACACTAACACGCCTACACACACACACACATGCTTATCCACACTAACACGCCTACACACACACACACATGCTTATCCACACTAACACGCCTACACACACACACACATGCTTATCCACACTAACACATCTACACACACACACACACACATGCTTATCCACACTAACACGCCAACACACACACACACACACACACATGCTTATCCACACTAACACGCCTACACACACACACACACACACACGCTCATCCACACTAACACGCCAACACACACACACACACACACACACACATGCTTATCCACACAAACACGCCTACACACACACACACATGCTTATCCACACTAACACGCCTACACACACACACACACACACACACACACACACACACACACGCTCATCCACACTAACACATCTACATGCGCACACACTTTTCCACTCAAACACGCCTACACACATACGCGTAAATGCAAATCTAAAATCCTTCAACATCGGCCATATTAGCCAAAACCCTGCACACCGTCTCCATGGGAATGCTCGTATACAGAAAATGACTTGCAAGAATCTGTGATATTTTCCAGAAAACGACTTGACAGGAGAAATGAGAAAACAGTGCGGGGTTGAGAGTCCAGCATTTCCATGACGTAAACGAGCACTGGCTGTGTAAATTTACTGAGAGATTTACTGTTGGTACACGGTGCAGTGACTGAAGATGTTTTTAGCATTGTGGTTCCAAGCATAAAGCTGTTTTTTTGACAATTAACTACAAACCTCAATCATATGCTGCAATTCTACTCTGAATTGTATTGTATGTATATTTTGGAACCCCTATGCAGTCCAGTCACATTGAATTCAATTTTATCAATAAAAATCACTAACATTGAATCAGATGTATCAATAAAATTCGTAACTGACAGTCTTTATCAATAAATTTAATATCGATAAAGTTATGTAACATTGACCTAGATTCAGTGAAATTCAGTACCACTGACCTGGGATGGAGTTTTCCTTTAAGTGTTTCTCTGAGTCTCTGATCGAGCAGTGTACCCTGGGAAGTGTCAGTGTTTCTGAGTCTCTGATCGAGCAGAGTGTACCCTGGGAAGTGTCAGTGTTTCTGAGTCTCTGATCGAGCAGAGTGTACCCTGGGAAGTGTCAGTGTTTCTCTGTCTCTGATCGAGCAGAGTGTACCCTGGGAAGTGTCAGTGTTTCTGAGTCTCTGATCGAGCAGAGTGTACCCTGGGAAGTGTCAGTGTTTCTCTGTCTCTGATCGAGCAGAGTGTACCCTGGGAAGTGTCAGTGTTTCTCTGTCTCTGATCGAGCAGAGTGTACCCTGGGAAGTGTCAGTGTTTCTCTGTCTCTGATCGAGCAGAGTGTACCCTGGGAAGTGTCAGTGTTTCTCTGTCTCTGATCGAGCAGAGTGTACCCTGGGAAGGCATAAACAAACGATGTGGAGAGAGGGGAGGAGGGGTGGCCTGAGCCACGGGGATGTTAAGATTATTAATTATGAAATGGAATATTGATATCTGCCTCCGCTTACTCACTCAATGGATCTTTACTGTACTCCAGGGGCAGACTGGATACAGCCTCGTTTAAACACTCAGATATACACACGGCTCTGTGTGGTTAATTCTGTTAAGGCTCTGTTCCAGTGTGTGGATGGGCCCCATGGTCTGGTGTCTGTTAAGGCTCTGCTCCAGTGTGTGGATGGGCCCCATGGTCTGGTATCTGTTAAGGCTCTGTTCCAGTGTGTGGATGGGCCCCATGGTCTGGTATCTGTTAAGGCTCTGCTCCAGTGTGTGGATGAGATGGTCTGGTATCTGTTAAGGCCCTGTTCCAGTGTGTAGATGGGCCCCATGGTCTGGTATCTGTTTAAGGCTCTGTTCCAGTGTGTGGATGGGCCCCATGGTCTGGTATCTGTTAAGGCTCTGTTCCAGTGTGTGGATGGGCCCCACGGTCTGGTATCTGTTTAAGGCTCTGTTCCAGTGTGTGGATGGGCCCCATGGTCTGGTATCTGTTAAGGCTCTGTTCCAGTGTGTGGATGGGCCCCATGGTCTGGTATCTGTTAAGGCTCTGCTCCAGTGTGTGGATGGGCCCCATGGTCTGGGATCTGTAAGAGCACTAATGCTTTTGAAAAGCATTGAGGAAGTACTTGCGTTGTCTGTAAGTGGATGACATCATATCATAGCACTCATCTCAGGACAGGTCTCCCAAATAAAGGACCTTGCCCTCAAATGTGTTCTTTTTGTCGTGCAATGGGTTAGATTTTGTGATAGAAAGCAGTGCACTGCACACACTTCGATACTAAGAGCCTCAGTTAATCAAATCAAAGCTTTACACACTACGGATGTGCACTGCTTAATCTCAGGTTTTAATAATGTAGGTTTCTGACTGCTTGAACATTTTAATCATCTCAGGTGTTAATGTAGGTTTCTTACCGTATCAACATTTCCTAAGTGGTCTAATTAACAGCTACTCAAGGAATTCAAATGAATCACTGAAATTTGGTCATGCACAGGCAATATCGTTACCCAGCCTGTTCCTGTTGCCAAGCTCCTTCACACGCACACACAGCGCCCACACACACACACTCACACACACACACTCACACACACACGCCCACACACACACACACACGCCCACACACACTCACACACACACGCTCACACACACTCACACACACACACTCACACACTCACACACACACACACACACGCTCACACACAGCGCTCACACAGTGCTCACACACGCTCACACACACACACACACACACACACACACACACACACACAACGCTCACACAGCACTCACACACACACACACACACACACGCGCTCACACACACGCTCACACACAGACACACGCTCACACACACACACCCACACACACACACACACGCTCACACACACACACACGCTCACACAGCGCACACACACACACACACACACACACTCACACACAGACGCAGTGTAACACTCGTAGGTGCAGCACACGGCGTTATGAATGCGCTGATTGTTGAAAGGCGTCCCGTGGGGGCGCTGTGTGTCCCACATTGTGTCCCGCAGGCTCGGTGACATCACGTCTGTCCCCAGACGTTACACAGCGCTGGTATTGTCCGCGCGCCTCTTTCACAAAACACACACGACACGGGCCGGCCAGAGCCCCCTGCTCCCTGCAGGGAGCCATGGTTACAGAGGCCTCTAATTAGATTACTGAAAAGAGTCTCCTCTAATGCTGCCTTTACGGCTGACCTGGGCCCAATGCCCAGCTGTTATTCCAGCTGTAACACAGCTTTTTTGTTCCGGTGTCATTTCTGTGGAACTTTTTAAAATGTAGCATCTGCACTATTTTCACCGATATTCACAGCAGAATTATTCTTTCACGTGACTGTACCTTTCGAGTATTAAAGTGAAAATTAACCGGCGTGGACAGAACTGTTCTCAGATTCTATTAGACTCTGATCGGTCAAGTTCAAACACTGCAAAGAAAAAAATGTCTCAAGTGTTTTAGTCTTTTTTTCTCTCTCTATCTCAAGTAGGAAATATTAGCTCCTGCTCAAAAGATTTTAAGTCTGAATATACACTAACTGAGCACTTTTAGGTAGATCTGTACACCAGCTTGTTAGTGCAAAAATGTAATCAGCCAGTCATGCGGCAGCAACTAAATGCATAATAGCATGCCGGCATGGTCAAGAGGTTCAGCTGTTTTTCAGACCGAATGTCAGAATGGAATGAAAATGTGATCTAAGTGACTTTGACCGTGGAATGATTGTTGGTGCCAGACAGGGTGGTTATCACGAGTATCACCCAGTTGTTCTTTTCACACCACAGTCCACCAGTGCGGGGTGGGGGGGGAGTCCTGGGTGTAGCCACACCCCTCCCTGAACGCCGCACACAGGATTAACCCCGCCCCCTTCCCTGTGGGGATCTGAGGGCGTGTCCCGGGGGAAATGAGGTCCCGCTTTGTGCTTTCCAGGGAAAGTGGCCATGACTTCACTTCCTGCCCAGAGCAGGACGTTTTCCACTGCTTGTTTTTCTTAAACTTCTATTTTTAATCAATCTCCACGAAGACCAAATTACAGCTCTGAGGGCCCAGAGGGGAAATCTGGGGTTCAGACGCTCTGAGACACGGACGGGGTTCACCCTGGTGCAGCTCAGGGTTTATTCCCCAACACCGAGATGCCTAACCTTTCACCCCAGAAGAGGTTCACTGGGTGGCTCCGTATAGAGGTTAAATAATGATGCGCTGATGTGTCTGATGGTACTACTGATTCCTACGGCAGTCAGAGGACATTGGACAGGTTCCTCTTACTCCTGGATTAAATTGAGTTTTGTATGGAGGATCTCCTTTGAAAATATACTTTAGTCTAGGACTAAGCGTGATCTGTGTCTGAAGATTAAGGCTTGCTCAGGATGATTCCCGGTGTTCCCGGCTGATATTCCGGAAGCCCCGGAGCTGCGGGGTCAGATTCCGGCCGGAGCGCTGTGGAAAATGATCCGGCTCGGTCCTCCCTGTGGGGGCGGGGGCCTCCCCAGGGCGGGGGCTTAACTGCTTAAGCAGGACAAAGCCCGGCGTCTGCTCCAGCGTCTCGCTAAAGACACGCAGCATTATTCCCGCTCCCATCCGGAGCTGCCGTTCCGGTTTGTCCGGAGTCAGCACGCGGAGGGGGTTCCGAGGACCCCGCCCGCACGGAGGGGCTGTGGATTAGCCTGTGGGGGCCACACGGTGGTGAGGGGCATGCTGGGAATAATGTCAAGCGTACTGCAAGCCTGGAGCCTCGTGGTTAAGGTGCATGACTGGGACCCGGGAGGTTGGGGGTTCAAGCCCCGGTGTAGCCACGATAAGATCCGCCCAGCTCTAGGGCTCTTGAGCGAGGCCCTTAACCCCCACACTGCGGGGTCCAGCCGGGGCATTAAGTGGTGCTGAACCCCACCCTGCGCCCCTAAATCCAGCAGGACGTTCGTTAACATTTCATTACATTAGTTATTTAGCTGATGCTTTTATCCAAAGCGACTTACAGTTAATTAGGGCCAATTCCACCTGGAGCAATGCAGGGGTTCAAGGCTTTGCTCGAGGTCCTGACAGCTGTGCGGATGTTTTTGTGGCGACACCGGGGAACACCAACCTTCTGGGTCCCAGCCATGCAGCGTAGACTCTCAGGTCCAGGAGGGATGCAGTGTGTCCCTGGGTCGGGTCCAGGGGGGGTGCCGTGTCTCAGAGGTCCTGGGTCGGGTCCAGGGGGGGTGCCGTGTCTCAGAGGCCCTGGGTCGGGTCCAGGGGGGGTGCCGTGTCTCAGAGGCCCTGGGTCGGGTCCAGGAGGGATGCAGTGTGTCCCTGGGTCGGGTCCAGGGGGGGTGCCGTGTCTCAGAGGTCCTGGGTCGGGTCCAGGAGGGATGCAGTGTGTCCCTGGGTCGGGTCCAGAGGGGGTGCCGTGTCTCAGAGGCCCTGGGTCGGTTCCAGGGGGGGTTCTGATGCGTTCGTGGTGTTTCTGTCCTTTTCTCTGCATGGCACAATGGTGGCATTCTCCGCGGCTCAGGATTCCGGCCAATCACGGGCAGATGGAGGCACTGTTATAGCTGCCAAGGACAGTACCCCCCCCCACCCCCACCCCCCCATCCCAAACCTCCCCTCTACACTCTCACTGTGTCAGAGGAACTCCCCCTTGACCTTCTCTCCTCCCACACAACCCCCCCATCCAACCACTCACTCACACAACCCCCCCATCCAACCACTCACACACACACACACACACACACACACTCACTCTCTCGCACTCACACACACACACACACACACTCTCTCTGTTCCACTTCTGAAGCTAGCCTGGATACAGCCATCCCGTGTCCATGGTAACGGCTCTGACAGGCTTTATTTAAGGGGCGGAGACGGAACAAAGACGGGAGATTCTTCTTCTCTGGTCTCTGCTCCGCTGCGGAGGACCTGCCTGTCACTGGGGGCTCAGACCCCCCCTCTCTCCCTCCCCCCTCCCTCCACGCTCCAGGGCCTCCTTAAAGGCTCTCTGAGACAAATCCAGAAACCCAGGACACTCATTCTAGCTGTCTTTACAGGGACAGAAGAGAGTGGAGAATCTCCAAAAGAGTGCAGAGGTGAGCAGAGATTCAGTTCATACAGAAGAGCTTTTCACCAGGACTTTCCTTCTCACAATATCTTTCACTCGTGATTTTCCTGAAACACACAGCGAGCGGAGAACTCGCAGAAGCTCCTCAGGATCAATAAAATGATTTTAGAAGGCAATACTGTTCCTCGCTGAGATTAAAGAAGCAGTCGATGATCCTACTCCGAGTACGATGTTCAGTGTTAAACTCTGGAGTATGGAGTAACTGCAGTCCCATTCGGGCCTGTATTAACTGGGTTAAAGTGACGATATTTAGCGCACTCGTTACCCTGGTGACGTACTCATGAGGGCTGTGTTCTAATGCAAATTTCAGAGGAAATAATGACAGTATTTAATCATCCCTACAGCTTCCAGTCCCAATTGTGTAACTGTATAACAAATGATTATGTAAGCCCACTTGTTGAATATAGGTTAATTTTATATGAAGACATTAACATCTCCCAATAATTCAGCCCTTATTTTACGGCGCAATTTACCTACAGAATGCCTGCATGGGCACTGTCGTTGCGTAGCAACCCCTGACAGACTCTAAAGACTCCCACCTCCCTGTGATGACATTTGACACGGCGTACAATACGGAGAGAGCCACTCTGCAATTATCATTCTCCAAAGAGGGTGGTGGGTGGCATGGCTGGAAAAGTTCACAGCGGACTAAAAAAAGGCTTCTTTTAAAAACAATGTTTTGCAGTGTGCTTGCTCTTTTTCTAATTTATTCTGAATTCATTATTTATGTGTTCGCGTTTCACACTCACACTAGAGCTGTGTCTGCGTGTGTGAGTGCCTGGATGAGTATATGGAGAATGGCAGTGGCCTCTGGCGTGGATGTGCTTATGAAAACATGCTTTTGTGAAACTTGAATTTCCTGCTAGGACCCGGGAAGTCATGTTCATCCTGTCAGTCTTACTGTCATACCCATATGCTACTAAGGTGAAAACTTCACTGCAAGGGACACTCAATAAAAATACAATGAATAATATTTTTTAAATATATTTTCTCTGCAGCATGTTTTTGACACCTAAGACAATATTGAAAATACCAAAATGTTTTTACCTCTTGTACAAAGTTGACGTAGATCAATTCTACATTTGACTTAAGAAATAGATTTACAAAGAATCAAAATGGAGGAGGGAGTAGTGGATACATGTCCTCTGTGAGGCAAGTTGCTTGGATACCTGCCGTCTGTCTGTCCCCTCTGTAGGTCCGTCCCCTTCCTCCTGTCCTCCTGTCCTCCTGTCCTCCTGTCCACCTGTCCTCCTGTCCTCCTGTCCACCTGTCCTCCTGTCCTCCTGTCCTCCTGTCCACCTGTTGGCCCCGGTGTCGGCATGGTAACTGTGGGCCTTGATCCGAGAGCCGGACTAACCCCCCCAGATCCTGCTTTCCTCTGAAGAGCTGCAGTACGGACTAACCCCCCCAGATCCTGCTCTCCTCTGAAGAGCTGCAGTACGGACTAACCCCCCCAGATCCTGCTCTCCTCTGAAGAGCTGCAGTACGGACTAACCCCCCCAGATCCTGCTCTCCTCTGAAGAGCTGCAGTACGGACTAGCCCCTTCAGAACCTGCTCTCCTCTGAAGATCTGCAGTACGGACTAGCCCCTTCAGAACCTGCTCTCCTCTGAAGATCTGCAGTACGGACTAGCCCCTTCAGAACCTGCTCTCCTCTGAAGAGCTGCAGTAAAGACTAGCCCCTTCAGAACCTGCTCTCCTCTGAAGATCTGCAGTACAGACTAGCCCCTTCAGAACCTGCTCTCCTCTGAAGATCTGCAGTACGGACTAGCCCCTTCAGAACCTGCTCTCCTCTGAAGATCTGCAGTACGGACTAGCCCCTTCAGAACCTGCTCTCCTCTGAAGATCTGCAGTACAGACTAGCCCCTTCAGAACCTGCTCTCCTCTGAAGAGCTGCAGTAGAGACTAGCCCCTTCAGAACCTGCTCTCCTCTGAAGATCTGCAGTACGGACTAGCCCCTTCAGAACCTGCTCTCCTCTGAAGATCTGCAGTACGGACTAGCCCCTTCAGAACCTGCTCTCCTCTGAAGATCTGCAGTACAGACTAGCCCCTTCAGAACCTGCTCTCCTCTGAAGATCTGCAGTACGGACTAGCCCCTTCAGAACCTGCTCTCCTCTGAAGATCTGCAGTACGGACTAGTCCCTTCAGAACCTGCTCTCCTCTGAAGATCTGCAGTACAGACTAGCCCCTTCAGAACCTGCTCTCCTCTGAAGATCTGCGGTCTACAATTAGCATCTTCATCCTCAGTCAGAGGTCATAACACCGTCTCTGTAGGGATCAATATGCGGAGCCGACTGGAGTCATTAATTAAGTGAAATGAGAGGTCGAGAGGATTGGAGGAGTCATTTTTATTTGGTGGAGTAAATTTGGTGGAATCATTTTAAATAAGTGGAGATTTGGTGGAATTATTTTAAATAAGTGGAAATTTGGTGGAATCATTTTAAATAAGAGGATATTTGGTGGAATCATTTTAAATAAGTGGAGATTTGGTAGGGCAGCAGATTGGTGGAATAATTTGAAATGGGCGGAGCTGATGACGGCTAATGATGTCACTTTTAATGAATGGAGAACGGGATGTGGGACTCTAGTGACTAACACCCCCCACCCGATGAAACGACAAATAAACCACAAGCAACGCATGTTTTTATAGTACCTCAGGAGAGTCAGACATTTGTGAACTCATTACTGAACTCTGCTTCAGGTTATATAAATTATATAAATGATTATTATTTTCCAAATGCTGATGCTGGTGGTTAACTATAAGAATCCTTTACAGACACTGTTGACTGAAGTGAATGAATTAGTATTGCCGTTTTCCCTGACCTCATGTATGCCACAACAGTCATTAGTTAGAGCCTGTTCGTGACCCTTATTGTGCTGCTCACCTCCACACCCATAACGACACTGAAACCCTTCTCCTCACTCCACACACGGCCGTATTGGCGCTCTACGTGTTTTTACAACCTTGGAAAGCCATTATCTGGCGTGAGGAAAGTGTGCTCTGCGTCTCTCTCGCCCTTTTGTGTCACAGGAAAAAGCTGGCCGGCGTTTCTTGGCCAGCGAGTGCTGTCGTCATGGGGAGGGACAGATATGTTGGCGGGAGGGGGGGGGGGCACGGGCGTCTCCCCGAACCTCAACGTGCCGTGTGTCTCAGTGTACGGTCTGCTTCAGTAGTACCGCTCCGCAAGCTTCAATGTTGTGTTTCATTTATTGAACCACTGTGATTTTTTTTTCATTATTGGCATTTTGGCAGACGCTCTTATCCAGAGCGATGTGCAGTTGATTAGACTAGGTAGGAGACAATCCTCCCCTGGAGCAATGCAGGGCTAGGGGCCTTGCTCAAGGGCCCCAACGGCTGTGCGGATCTTATTGTGGCTACACCGGGATTAGAGCCACCGATCTTGCCTGTCCCAGTCATTTACCTTAACCACTACGCTACAGACCGCCCCTGTTGAGACCACTACTTGTTGAGATTGACTTGTTTCTAGGTGTTCGTTCTGCAATCAAGACATATATCAAGGTATCCATAGAAACCTGATCTACAGATGAATGGTATGTAATGTTGAGCCAAGGATTTAGAGGCCCTAACCTGTAAGAGCCCCCCTCCCCCTGATTTACTGTATAGCGCTGCCTGACAGATTATCCATTATTGGTCTATACAGTTCTGAGTCAGTGCCTTGGTGTACAGCCAGCAGGAGAGGCAGGGCAAAGTGCACCAGGCCTGTCCGCTGTTTCTCATGCACATACCACACACACACACACACACACACACACACACACACACATACCACACACATACCACACACACACACACACACACACATACCACACACACACACACACACACACATACCACACACACACTCAGGCACACATACCACACACACACACACACACACACACACACACACTCAGGCACACATACCACACACACACTCAGGCACACATACCACACACACACACACACATACCACACACACACTCAGGCACACACACACACACACACTCAGGCACACACACACACACACACACTCTCACACAGACACACACACACACACAGCTGCTTTCAGATCTCCTCCCCAGATTTATGGTTTGTTTTTCAGTTTCTGCCATCTCACAATTTGTGTGGAGGGATGTACAGCCGGGCCGAGGCTTGGTCTTGGTGCCCGGCTCAGAGAGAGAGAGAGAGGGAGAGGGAGAGGGAGAGAGAGAGAGAGAGAGAGAGACAGGGAGAGGGAGAGAGAGGGAGGGAGGGAGACAGAGAGAAACAGAGACAGAGAGAGAGAGAGAGAGACAGAGAGAGAGAGAGAGAGAGAGAGAGGGAGAGAGAGAGAGAGCGAGAGCGAGAGACAGAGAGAGAGAGAGGGAGAGAGACAGAGAGACAGGGAGAGGGAGAGAGGGAGGGAGACAGAGAGAGACAGAGACAGAGAGGGAGAGAGAGAGAGAGATAGACAGAGAGAGAGAGAGGGAGAGGGAGAGAGAGAGGGAGAGAGAGAGAGAGGGAGAGAGACAGAGAGACAGAGAGGGAGAGAGAGAGAGAGGGGGGGGGGGGGGAAACACGTGTTTGCGGGTCTGGATGTCACGTTCTCCACCAGCTCAAAGGGCAAACCGGATGACTTCACTGGAGATCGTCGTGTACTCTTCCCGCTCAGATGCTGGACACTGGCAGCGATCTGTTATCAGGCACAGGACTGTGACAGCGAGCGCAACTCCGGCCCTGCAGGGGGCGCTGTGTCTACAGGTTTAACTCCAGAAAAAGGACTGGAGTTAAACCTGCAGACACTGCGGCCCTCCAGGACTGGAGTTAAACCTGCAGACACTGCGGCCCTCCAGGACTGGAGTTAAACCTGCAGACACTGCGGCTCTCCAGGACTGGAGTTAAACCTGCAGACACTGCGCCCCTCCAGGACTGGAGTTAAACCTGCAGACACTGCGGCCCTCCAGGACTGGAGTTAAACCTGCAGACACTGCGGCCCTCCAGGACTGGAGTTAAACCTGCAGACACTGCGGCCCTCCAGGACTGGAGTTAAACCTGCAGACACTGCGGCCCTCCAGGACTGGAGTTAAACCTGCAGACACTGCGGCCCTCCAGGACTGGAGTTAAACCTGCAGACACTGCGGCCCTCCAGGACTGGAGTTAAACCTGCAGACACTGCGGCCCTCCAGGACTGGAGTTAAACCTGCAGACACTGCGGCCCTCCAGGACTGGAGTTAAACCTGCAGACACTGCGGCTCTCCAGGACTGGAGTTAAACCTGCAGACACTGCGGCCCTCCAGGACTGGAGTTAAACCTGCAGACACTGCGGCCCTCCAGGACTGGAGTTAAACCTGCAGACACTGCGGCCCTCCAGGACTGGAGTTAAACCTGCAGACACTGCGGCCCTCCAGGACTGAGTTTTGAGATCCCTGCCATAGTCAGCGCTCCCCACTGGTCAGTGTCTGTAAATGTTAGTTTTTGAAATTACAGCCTTCACTTTGACCCTTTGCACAAATTGAACTAAAACACATTATTTATCAATGAAATATGTCGTGTTCAAACGTGACCTTTACCTAACATACTTCAGTCACTATTACTTATGTTAAACAACAGTCAACAGACACAACATCAAAAAGAAGATATGCTGTTTCCGACAGACAAACCTAATGCTTTTCAACATGTGGGTGAAACAAATCACACTATGAATTTACACCCCGTTACGTTGGAATACACAGCGCTGTGAGGAAAAACTACATTTACATTTTAGTCATTTAGCAGACGCTTTTAATCCAAAGCGATTTACAAGTGCATAAGTTCTTCCATAAGTTAAAGCATCACATCCATAACTAGTAAAATACACATGAAGTGCTGTTCTAAACAAAAAATACAGTCATCGTAAGTGCAAGTTTTCTTTGGTATTTTTTTGGGTTAGACAAGAGGGATATCGGATAGGGGGGACTAAGATACAGTTTGAAAAGGTGTGTTTTAGTCTGCGACTAACTAAGGATTGAAACACACACTCAGTTTATAAACTTTGAAAAGAAGCATCGCTTCTTTATTTCTCATTTTGCACAAACGCACCGCCTTTTGTTTTGGAAGGTGCAGCTATTTGTGACGCCGTTTCTAAATTGACAACGTTCACACTTTTATCTTGAACCGGGGATTTTCTGTGTGCGAGGAGACGCTGAAGTGCGATCTCTCCGCCCCTCTCTAAATCAGTGCGGCAGTTGGCGTTGGTGTTGGTGTTGGTCCGAAGGAGGCGGTGCGGATTCCGCCAGTTGCTCTTCGCTTTCAGTCCTCATTCCCCCGCACTCAGGCGTGCATCGTGGGCTTTGTTCGGCGGTGAAGTTCGAGAAATATCCGTCGATTGGTAAGTAACAAATATCTGGGCGAAGAAGCTCAGATTTACACGTTTAATGTACAGCATCCCTAACGCGCGTGTGGTAATGCGCTAAACTCTTCAGCAGCGCTGTTGACGTTGTTGTGATAAAATGGCTTTTCTGGCGTGTGCTAAGTTAGCATTAATGATTCGACTTCGCTGAAGAATTGTCTGAATTGTCGGCGTGTTTATCTGACAGTGCGTTTTTTTTGGTCACCAACAAAACGCAGAGCTAGCACATCGCAGTGAAATCTGCTGCAGGGCGCTGCATTTTTAAGGTATTTTTTGTGGTTTTGTAGTTGTCCTGCTCGGAAATGGAAAACAGTGGTGTTTTAACGGGAATGGGGGATTGAGCCTCTCAGTGAATTTTGGTGCAGGTTATCGTTGAGTATTATATTGAGTTTCGCACAGCATACTGTATATACAGTGCACCGTCACAACATGGACGTTTTCATAACAGGTAGCAGAGGATAACTAGGATGCAAATAGGCGTGGCCGTGCAGATCGACTGATAGAAGCTGGCGTCCGAGCGTGATGTTGAATTCAAATGACTTGAGTTTCGTTGTGCTCCAAAGATTCATTCCGTGTGGATGAGGGGGGAAAGGCAAAAAAAGGAGATTAGAGAATTTTTTTTATTTTTCATTTGTGATGAAGACTTTTTCTGCGTCTAATATGGGTAGCTACCAACACTGCATCTTCCATTCTATAAATACATATAATTTGTGCTGAAATAAGCGCTGTTGCGATCAATGGCGTCAGCGCTCCGGGTTGATACGCTTTCTAATCGTTCATGCGTGATGAAAACAGTCCTAACGACCTCGACGGGTCGCACAATTGAGCTTGCATTTCGCAGGCAGTGTCAGACGGACGTACAAAATGAGCAGATTGGCTCCGCGAGCAATATCCAGCGGCTGGCGTTTTGCAGTTGTCAGGCTGGAAGTAAAAAACACACCCCGCCCGCATGATGAATGTTGCTGCCTGTGTCACACATGATAAAACCCAGGAATTCTAATAGGCTACGTGTAGCCTATGGGGTGTCTGCATTTATATTGCCATTGTTAGCGAGGGCTACGCGATGGCCCGCTCTACCTCACGGACAGTTTTGCGTCTTTTTGTCGCGGTTCCAGGTAGTTTCACTGTATGAAACACTGCGACGCTGCAGCACGATGCGGTTAGTTAGATTAATTTTCAAGAGCCGCATGCTGGACCAGATCTAACACAAGGCACGCCACTCGGGAGCGGGCTAACGGACTAAATAACCACGTTACCATTAAACAAAATGATCTCTGCGGCCAAACCCTGGGCAATGATTAGATGATAAGTTCCCCGAAAACTGTATCGTGGAAACGGGCTTTGGCCTCCTGTGTCCCTTAGCAACCGCGCTCCGCTTAGCTGCGGGGAGTCGGTGCGAAAATGCATCCTCTTAATTCTCCGGCAATTTCGCCCACTCCTTCGCACGGTCGTGCTGCACGGTGGCGCAAGGAGATTGTCTCAAGCAGGCGATGCTGGGGTTTGGAGGAAGGTATTAACGTGTGAAATAGTGGCACTTGACTCCAGTTCAGCGGCACTCTTACTTAACCGTCTTCTTAGAGGCAGAATACACCGTTTATTGACGTGTGTTCAGAATCAGACATCCAAATATGGATGTTGGCAGTGGCGTGTGCTGGAGTTGACGTCAGATGTAGGTTGATCCGTTTGACATGTTGGCTGTATGACCTAGAGAGCGGGTCACTGTAGCCTACATAATTTAACAGGAACGTTTTCGGAGATGCGCGTTAAAAAGAACATCATTACAGTGCGTGATATTATTCGGATGCTAAGCAGGTGGCCACATAATCCTGTGGCAATGTGTCTTCTGCTAAAAATGGAATCTGGTCGCCTGCGTACACGGTACATCAAAGCCTTACCGTAAGCTAAAGATCAACTGCACCAATGAGAAACTAGACTTCTCATGCCCCTCTAATTACGGCTGATTATTTTACGTCTACATACTGTACATATTTGCACAATTGTTTAAAATCAAAAATGTAAAAAAAAAACCAAAAAAAAAACCTTTTATTTGATTTTATAAATGACAAACCGTCAGTAAAACGTTGGCTCAGTTGGACTCTAAAAGGGATCATTCTTGTCGCTGGGGTGGTACCCTACATTGTGTAAAACTATACACCCAGAGAGTGCTTTATTAGGTATTTTTATACTTTTTTTATTTTTTTATTATTTTTTCCCCCCCCATCTTCTTCTTCCTGTCAGCTTTGACCAGTCTGGCTGTTCTCTTCTGACATCTCTCATTAACACGGTGTTTCTGTCTGCAGAACTGCTGCTCACTGGATTTATTTTTGTTTTTCAAACTCTAGAGACTGTTGTGCATGAAAATCCCAGGTGATCAGCAGTTTCTGAGATACACAAACCACCCTGCCTGGTACCAACAATCATTCCACGGTCAGTCACAAAGTCCCTGGTCACATTTCATCCCCATTCTGACATTTGGTCTGAAAGACAGCTGAACTCTTGACCATGTCTGCATGCTTTTATGAATTTAGTTAGCTGCCACATGATTGGCTGATTAAATATTTGCATTAACTAGCTGGTGTACGGGTCTCCCTAATAACCTGCTCACTGAGTGTGTAACTAATTGCTCACATTTTGCTTGGAGAACATCACTGTACTGCCACAGGTCTCCACTGTCACTGTGGACTGGGTTGGATTGAAATTGATGAACCTAAAGTGTTACTTCCTGGTAACAGTCGGCGCCCGGCTCTGCAGGAGTGCTGTGACTGGTCTCCCTGGAGCGGGGTGAGAGATGGTCTGTTCGAGCTGAGCGGTGTTTGGCCCTGCTGCGGTCCCGGTCTTTCGGGTGAAAGTGACTGGCCGCATTAATCTCTGCAGGAAGTGGCTGAACGTCCTGCGGTCCTTAACAAAATGGCCGGGCCGCCATGCCAAAATTCCTCCCGGGGTTCTGGCAGGTTCTGGCCGGTTCTGGCAGGTCGCAAAATAGATCTGTAGCAGAGTCGCTGCTCTTAGTTTCCCATCTTGGCCGGTGCAAAATGCATTTTTCCGAGTGTATGTTTTCATGAGTTTTTTCAAATTTAGGATTCAGATACTGTTCTATGCTTCACTGAGCTCCTCTGGTGCTTTGGAACCCATGAAATACTCTCAAAAAGTGCAAACCTGCCTTCAGAAGGAAGGTGTGAAGAGGATGGCTTTCTTGCAGGCAGTAGTGAGTGAGGCAGGGTGTGTTAGTGGAGTCTCCAGAACTAGGCTGACCCTCCTGAGCTCAGCTGCACACTAAAGTTGATTTATGGTTTCGTCTGACGGTCTGGGGGACGGGGCAGCTTTACGGTCACGTTAGTGATCGGACGCTTTTCCGGTTTATCTGGGACGGGTCGGGATGCACAGGCCCGGAATCATGCCGGCGTTCCAGATTCCTTCACCTGCGCTAGTCCCGTCAGCCGGACAAGGGCGGGGCCACCCCGGGGGCGCAGGGGAGACCGGGGCGACGGTCCGTCAGACGGGAAGCGGCCCGTTCCCCAGTCAGCAGATGGGCGGAATGTGCCGGAATGTCTTGGTAAACGGGGACAGTGCGTCAGAAACCTGGCTGGCCTGCCCATCGCACAGCGCACAGCTAAATATAGAGCCCGTCTGTCTGACTGAGTTCAGCATCTCCTCACCTACAGCCTCTCTCCCTCTGCCCCCCTCTCTCCCTCCCTTTCCCTCTCTCTCTTCTTCCTCTCTCTGCTCCTTCCCTCTCCCTCTCTCCCTCTCTCCCTCTCTCTCTCTCTGCTCCTTCCCTCTCCCTCTCTCTCTCCCTCTCTCCCTCTCTCTCTCCCTCTCTCCCTCTCTCTCTCCCTCTCTCCTCCCTCTGCTCCCTCCCTCTCTCTCTCCCTCTCTCTCCTCTGCTCCCTCCCTCTCTCCCTCTCTCTCTGCTCCTTCCCTCTCTCTCTCTCTCCCTCTCTCTCTCACCTCTCTCTGTCCCTCTCTCCCTTCCTCTCTCCCCCTCTCCCTCCCTCTCTCTCCCCCTCTCTCTGTCCCTCTCTGTCCCTCTCTGTCCCTCTCTCTGTCCCTCTCTCCCTTCCTCTGTCCCTCTCTCTCCCTCTCTCTCTCTCTCCGTCCCTCCCTCTCTCTCTCTGTCCCTCTCTCTCTCCCTCTCTCTCTGTCGTGTCCTGGCCTCTCTTCCTCTCACAGTGTGGTGTGTGTGACTGAAATGGCGGAGTGACCAGCTGTCTCTCTCCTGGGGTGGCAGGCAGCTGTTTCCCCCCTACATGTCACTGGAGTCTTGTTGACACTTTGCTGAAGAGAGTAGGATTTCTTATTGTGAGAGAGCTCACCCTTTTCACAGAGCTTGATGGCTGTTGTTGCTGTTGATTGGTCAGCACAAGTTCCTTTTGGAAACTCCTGGCACCAGGTGTGGTAATCGCAGGCTCTCGGTAATGTGTTCATACATTTTTCAACTCCTGAGTAAGAATGTTAGTGTTAGAGCCGTGTTGTAGACTGTGGACAGCCGTGGTGCAGTGTGTGAGTCAGGGGGAGGGTGGGGGGTGGGGGGGGGCAGTGGGGGGTGGTTTTAGGGGGGGACAGCTGTCATCGCAGGGGGACAGACACAGGACACATGGCCCCCCCCGATCCTGACACCGCTTCCAAAAGGGCCTCCTGCAGAGAGGGGGGGGGGGGTAACACACGCGCCCCTCCCTCCCCACCCCGGAACACCGACATTCCTGTGATTTCACCCGTGTTTCCACAGCTGTCCTCTGGGGAATTCCGTGTGACCTCTCCCCGGTTCCCGGGTCTGGGAACGCAGACGCCCCTCGGTGGGAATGGGGGGTTTGACTGAACCCCCCGGCCCTGACGGGCAGAACCAGCCCTCGCTGTCCGCCCTGCTCGGTCACCTTGGAGGGGGGATTAACGTTAATTCATTAATTTAATTTTCATGCTGGACCGGCCGTCTCTGTTTGGGACAACTGCAGCAGGGCTGTGACCGTATGCAGGTCAGGGCTGAGCCGTGCGTTACCTGCACCAGGTGATGATGCAGGTCAGGCCCAGCCCCTGCGTTACCTGCACCAGGTGATGAACCTTCTCTTCACATTTCATTTTTAATTTTAAACCAGTCTTCTGTCCTGGAGGGCCGGTGTGGGTGCAGGTTTGTGTTTCAGTTCCCCAGGCTGAATGAGCTACCAGGCAGTGTACACCTGCACCGGATCACTGGTAGACTATATCACAGTAAAACATTTCACGTCGGGACACAAGAACAGCCGCCCTGCTTGCATAGCTCCTTTACAAGCAAGCTGCAACTTCAGATCTTTTTGAATTTATCGCACAAACAATAGAAACTGTTGTGGTGCTGCTCTGCCCGGTGTTATACGTGCGTTCCTTTAACGGTGCGCGATTCCCGCTCTAATTGAGGAGGGGTGGACGCTGAAGGAGATTAAATAATTATTCCACTGCTTCCTCCTCGCTTGGCAGACAGGAGCTTTGAGCGTTCTTCTTTTTGAAGTGGATACTGCTTCTGCCAGGAGTACTGTAGTGCAGATGAGGACGTTTCTCTGCTGTGAAACTCATTGTACATTATGGGTATTTAACAGAATCTCTGATCCTCTTATCCTGGGTCGAAAGGCCCGGCCACATCAAGAATGATAAGTATAAATAAATATGTCGTTTTAAAAGTCTTTCTAACTCAAGTGGATGGCAGAGTCCACGTCACAACTATAACGACAGTGACAAACGATGTCGTTCGGATCACCTTCAGAGAAATTTCATTTCCCCCGCTGCATGAACTATAAAAACACTGACAGACTATGTCCTTGATCAGTGTGGATGCTCCCATCAGTATGGTTATGGTTATGGTTATAGTTATAGTTATAGTTATTGCTGGTCTCCATTTACACAGCTGGATGCACTGTGTACTGAAACATTGCATTTGTACTTCATTGTTACATTAGTTATTTTATACCTTTGTCCAAAGCACCTTACAGTAGACTAAATGGGGGCCGATCCCTCCTGGGGCAATGTGGGGTTAAGGGCCTTGCTCAAGGGCCTAACAGGCTGCCCCAGTCATGTACCTTAGCCTCTAGGCTACAGGCTGCCCCAGTCATGTACCTTAGCCTCTAGGCTACAGGCTGCCCCAGTCATGTACCTTAGCCACTAGGCTACAGGCTGCCCCAGTCATGTACCTTAGCCACTAGGCTACAGGCTGCCCCAGTCATGTACCTTAGCCACTAGGCTACAGACTGCCCCAGTCATGTACCTTAGCCACTAGGCTACAGGCTGCCCCAGTCATGTACCTTAGCCTCTAGGCTACAGGCTGCCCCAGTCATGTACCTTAGCCTCTAGGCTACAGGCTGCCCCAGTCATGTACCTTAGCCCCTAGGCTACAGGCTGCCCCAGTCATGTACCTTATCCACTAGGCTACAGGCTGCCCCAGTCATGTACCATAGCCACTAGGCTACAGGCTGCCCCAGTCATGTACCATAGCCACTAGGCTACAGGCTGCCCCAGTCATGTACCTTAGCCACTAGGCTACAGGCTGCCCCAGTCATGTACCATAGCCACTAGGCTACAGGCTGCCCCAGTCATGTACCTTAGCCACTAGGCTACAGGCTGCCTCAGTCATGTACCTTAGCCCCTAGACTACAGGCTGCCCCAGTCATGTACCTTATCCACTAGGCTACAGGCTGCCCCAGTCATGTACCATAGCCACTAGGCTACAGGCTGCCCCAGTCATGTACCATAGCCACTAGGCTACAGGCTGCCTCAGTCATGTACCTTAGCCCCTAGACTACAGGCTGCCCCAGTCATGTACCTTAGCCACTAGGCTACAGGCTGCCCCAGTCATGTACCATAGCCACTAGGCTACAGGCTGCCCCAGTCATGTACCATAGCCACTAGGCTACAGGCTGCCCCTGTCAAATGGGAATGAGGGTGGCTGAACTGGCCTTATAGAGGCGCTGGGCGCCCGCAGAGTGTGGGGGAATGGACTGAAACCCGTAGCCCCAGCTCAGACTCAGCAGAACGGAACAGGACTGACACAGCGGTGCGCTGGTTCATTGTACAGCGCAGTAATAACACCCCCCCGCGCTGAGGGGGGGGTGTTTGTGCTCATGTTACCCTGCTGTGGGGGATGTTCTGCCCGGTCAGGTCGGGTTTTAGCACAGCGAGCCGCGAGGGGAAGTTAGCGGTGCGCTGGGAATATTAAGAAGCTTTGCCATGGGGGGGGGGTAATGTTTTCCAATAAATACCCCTCCTCCTCCTCCCCCCCCCACCCTGGGAACAGGAAGCAGCTCAGAGACCATGTCCTTGAACTTGTGATGCTAATCTGGGGGGGGGCCCAGTGTCATATAGAAACCTGACCCCATGGAAAACTGACTTGACGGGTCACTCTCATATAAACAACATGATCCCTGCTCTTTTTCCTCATGTAGAAAGTGACTCCCTTTATGGAAAATGGCCTACGCCGTGTAATCTAGGTTTTTGGGATTCGGGTCAATTTTCCACGGCATAGAACCATTGTAGGGATATAAAATCACACACAGCCTGAAAAGGGCATTTTTGTCAAAGCTCCGGCAGAACGATGTTGTTAACTCCGTGGTTCTCACTGCTGTCTTAAGAGGAATCACGAGATTCCCTCTTCATTAAATTCCCTCTTCGCTAAATCTCATTAAGTTTGGAAGACACGGAATCAGGACATTTTCTTAGGAACACGGTTGTTTGCCACTGATCTAGGAGATCAGCACAGGCTGGTTTCTGACACAGCCTCCAGTCGGCGATGGAAAATGAGCAGATCTGTCCTCTCACTCCCTCCTCCCCTGTGAGCCGGCTGTGGTCATTCCCAACCCGGAACGTTTGGAGCAGGGTTCTCCAGGCTCTTATCTGGCATTCCTTCGGAATCTCGGCACTTGTCCGGTGAGGAGAAGGAGGGTTGTGTTTAGCGTCAGCGCAGACAGACGTGCCTGATACTTCGCTCCTGTAGTTCCCTCTGCTTCCTGACTGCGTTTCCCATGGGGCATTGCAGTGTCAGGTGCCACAGTATTGTCACTGGTCTGGGCACCGCTCGCCCCTTATCCAGAGCTCTGCATTGCCAGACCAGCAGGACTCTGTTGGAACTTGATGGGCCCTTTCTCAGACACAGATGAAGCTTAATCCTGGATTAAAGAAGTCTAAAACCAGGCTTAATCTGTTTGTGCGAGACTGGCCCCATGGGCCTTGTCCAGGCGGATGGGTGGGGTGTGCTGTGATTGGTGCAGGATGGGTGTGGTGTTCTGTGATTGGGTGTTTCCTCTCTCTAGTGTTGGCTGAGGTTCTGCAGCAGAGCAGGGGAGGCCAGGCCCAGCTGTGCAGCCAAGGGGCGTGTAGACTACGCACGTAATCTGTCCCGGGCGTAGCCCCCCCCTCCATCCCGCCTGGCTGCCGTCCACCCCCCCCCCCCCCCCCCCACGCTTTCCCCCCCCCATCCCGATCAGACCGGCCCGTCCACACTACGGGTGTGGCTCCAAGCGCACGGCGGAAGTCGGATCACACGGGGTCCTCGCTGATAAGGGTATTTTAGGAGCGCCGTTTACACCTCACCCAGAACAGGGCTGCGGCCCCACGGTCACGCCGGCGCTGGGCCCTGCCCGTTCCCGGGGGCTCTGCCCTTCCCTGGGGCTCTGCCCTTCCCTGGGGCTCTGCCCGTCCCGGGGCTCTGCTCGTCCCGGGGGCTCTGCTCGTCCCGGGGGCCCTGCCCGTCCCGGGGGCTCTGCTCAAACAAACACTCCCGCCGGGGCCTCTGCTGCTCTTCACAAACCGTGTCTGTGCGATCGCCACTCAGAAACCCGTCTTTAGACTGTCCGTGTAACGTGCTTTCACCCTAAACTCATACTTTACCAGTGCAGGGGCTGGCCTTCTCCCAGCCTCTGAGTGCCGCAGATTGTAATCTTATTTTAGGTGTATTTATCTGGTCCTGTGGCTGAACGGTGTGTTGTGGTGTTGACCAGCCTCACGAGTGGTTTTCCCACTGGGGCCGGAATGTAGCGTAGTGGTTAAGGTGCATGACTGGGACCCACAAGGTCAGTGGTTCGATCCCTGGTGTAGCCGCAATAAGATCCACTCAGCCCTTGAGCAAGGTCCTTAACCCTGCATTGCTCCAGGGGAGGATTGTCTCCTGCTTAGTCTAATCAACTGTACGTCACTCTGGATAAGAGCGTCTGACAAATGCCATTAATGTAATGTAATGAATGTGTCGCCTCTCTGGCTGTGTGGAATATCTCAGGAATATGCAAGTCAACAATTCCCTGAATGGAATTGTTGGTGGTCTCTTCTCTGCCCGCTTAGCGAAGGCACCCGGTCGGCCAATCAGGCCTTTGGTGCCAGCGGGGATTCTGATAGGCCGGGCAGAGTGGAAAAGATGAGGTCATCTCCAGTCGAGTGGGAGCTATCGACCGACAGCCTTTCTTTCAGCTTTTCTGTTGTTCCCTTAGGCCAGTTTCCGCGCCCCCAGTACAAAACCGACAGACGAGGGGGAAATGCTAAATTCAGTTCCAGATTAGCGGCTTAGTTTATCCTCGGGAGTACTGCCCCCTCCCTCCCGTGCGTGAAAATAAAAATATTTAAAACTGTGTAAAATCTAAAATACCATGACATCTTTCTAAATACCGAATGGGATTTACTGTGCGCATATTGACCATATGGTAATGTAGCTGAGCATAAGGGTGCTCATTTTAGATTACAGATCTGTCAGGTTTATTTTTCTAATCCCTGGGAGAACGGTGGCTTTACTGCTATGAACCAATTTTGTCATCTGTCGGTTAAAATAGCTGCTTTGCCAGATTCTTTGTCCTTTCCGGTCAACGCGTCGCCATCGTTACCCTTAGAGAAATGGAATGTGCCGTGATATATCGTATATGTGGACCTGAAGTTGTGCTCATAAATATAAGTGTTTCACAGCAGTGAAAGGGTTATAGCCTGCACGTCATCTCATATAGTGAATTCCTGCAATGTCTGGATAATGTTTATTTTCTGTATATTTTTAGTATGTTCCTTTTGCCAAGCGGCTGCGGGCATTATGGGATGGCCAGTCCCCCGGCAACGCCGCTGCCCGGCTGGGCCGTCCTCCAATGGGAGAGCCCCGTTCGGCTCCCTCCTACAGCGCTCGTTTGTGCGATTATTTAATGCAGCAGAACGATCATCAAAAGGGCTCTGCTCTGCGAGGAATCCGGTTAATTGGTTCGGCTCCTGGTTCAATGCCAAAACATGTGAGTTCTCCCGAAGAAGACTCTGCTCTCCAACTCATCAAGCTGCACACAGCCCTCCCTCCTCTCTACAATAATCTCTCTCTCCCTCTCCCTCTGCCTCTGCCTCTCTCTCTCTCCCTCTGCCTCTCTCTCTCTCTCTCCCTCTGCCTCTCTCTCTCTCTCTCCCTCTGCCTCTCTCTCTCCCTCTGCCTCTCTCTCTCCCTCTGCCTCTCTCTCTCTCCCTCTGCCTCTCTCTCTCTCTCCCTCTGCCTCTCTCTCTCTCTCCCTCTCCCTCTGCCTCTCTCTCTCTCCCTCTGCCTCTCTCTCTCTCCCTTGCGCCTCTCTCTCTCTCCCTCTGCGCCTCTCTCTCTCTCCCTCTCCCTCTGCCTCTCTCTCTCTCCCTCTGCCTCTCTCTCTCTCTCCCTCTCCCTCTGCCTCTCTCTCTCTCCCTCTGCCCCTCTCCCTCTCTCTCTCTCTCTCTCTCTCTCTCTCTCTCTCCCTCTCCCCTGCTCTCACTCACTCCTTCTTAATGGCTCTCTCTCTTGCACCCTTGTCTCTCCCTCCCTCCCTCCCTCCCATGAAATGGATAGACAGTACCCAGCGGTTATATTGGGGTGTAGGGATATTATGTGTGATCAAAAAGTGTCCTAGAAAATCTGCACACTGTCGGCCATTTTGTACCGTATCCTGTTGGACTCCCTCCTGTGTGTTTCTCCCATCCTGCCCACGTCAGTCTGCCTGTGACGTTCACGAGCAGGGCAGGCCATGCTGCTGCACATGCCCCGTGTCTCTGTGGGCATACAGCTCACAGGCTGCTTATCCCTGACCTTTGACCCCAGATATCCCAGGTGTCCAGTGTTTACCACAGACTACAGTACAGACACCCCCCCTAGTTGCCTCTCTGGCGCCTTCCCAGCATGCCTTGCCCCATGGGAAGCCCTCTACCCCCCAACCCTGGGGCATTCCTCCAGAGGCATCTACACTCCAATACCCGAGAGCCTGACGATATCCTCATCACATTGTTCTCATTTACACTGCTCCATACAGTCATGTAGGATTATGTTCATATACTTTTATGTCATATAATGTAATGACTTAATAATCTAATACATGCCAGTCCAGTACTATGGTAAAAAGGATGAAAGACTTCTTGCGCTCAGGCACACATTTAGTTTACATGACCACAGGCTTCAGATTCCCAAGGTCAAAGGTCAGAGGAAACTGAAGGAAGCGTTGTTTCTCAGCTGAGCGGGCCGCTGAGAGAGATCCACACAGGTGCAGTAGGTTGTGTTTGTGCGGGATCGCTGGAGTCCGTGCTGCACGTGAACACGCTCACAGCTGTATGGCGTTGCCTGTGCTGGTGCAATCCCAGCTGCTGCCCGGGAACGCTGCCGTGTGATCCCGGCATTCCTGCTCTTCCCCACGGATCCGCCCAGGGACCTCCATGTTCAGCCCTTCCCTCTGCCTGCTGTCCTTTCCTGCATTCGTGTTCAGGAGGAATCCAGGGGAAAAAAAAACGGTTAAAATTATACCCTACTTTAACAGTGCCCGTGTTCACAGTTTGGGTGCCATCTGTTCAGTGTCCTGTCTGATGCCTGAAAGAGTTTGAGTTGCGTCATTTCTCTTAATTATTTGTCTCTAACACACCATAAGTCGGGGATGATTTCATGTAGACTATTTTACAGCCAGCTGAAAACAACTCCGCCGACTTAGAGCATTTTCAGCCGTCAGTTTGGATTTCTGAAGCGGTCCGGCCCATCGCTGCATTCGTCTGTAATGTGGGCGGCTGTTGAGGTGGACAGTGTGTTCAGAAGGACCGCCTTATGGACCGCGTTATGGGCCGCGTTATGGGCCACATGCCAGGGTAAATTTAGGGGACAGTCCTGTCGTGTTTGTGGCTGGGATGAATGCCATTCCACGCATGACTGGAGATTGGTACGTTCAGTCAAACCATCGAGTGAAGCATCCAGAGCTTCAGACAGGCCCAGGGCTGCCTCCCGCCCAGCGCCCGGGGACCAGGGACTGACCTTCTCTGAGAAGCTCTGCCTCCAGTGGTGACTGCAGGTACTGCAGCTGATTAAGCCCCTGGTGCCAAACACCTGAGTTCATTACCATTACAGAAACACATTGGGAGTGTGCTTTTGATGACTCGCCAAAGGCCAGTTGACATCACAAGGCTGTCGGCCGCGGAGACGGCCTTGGAGCCTTTTCGGGGGAAATTGTGTTTCGCCGTGACCTCCTGACCTGCAGCACGCCTGCTGAGGGCTGTTGCAGTGTCAGATTAAACCCTGCACCTGCTGCCTGCCACCTGCCACCTGCCCTCTGACACCTGCCCCGCGCCCGTCTGAGGAGCGGAATGTTCTCCTATGTTGTTCTAGAACCCCGCTGCTTCCAGTCACCAGTAGTCATGGTGACCTCAGCGTTAGAACATGAGGAACAGTCTAACCACATATTGGGGATCTCACTACTTTTAAGAGATTCCACATCTGAATACACATCAGGGAATGTGTTGGCTCATGGCGGTGAGCTGGTTTTGGGCGAGGCCAGTATTATACAGGGTGAAACCACGGTGGCTCTCCTGTGGCCGTGTGGAGAGCCCAGCAGTAGCACACAAGCGGGGTGACCTCTCCCCGGTGTTGGATGTTCATCTCCCTTGTTTACCGCCCCCCCCCTTGCAGCTGTCGCGCTGCTAACTGCTAATGACTTTGCCCTCTGGGCTGTGCGCAATGACTGCACAGGGGCTCCTGCACCAGACCCTCCTGGAGGAAGAGCAGGGGTGTCTGTCATCCGGCTGGGGTACCCTCTCAATCCTCACCCACCCCTTCCCATTTCACATGAAAAAAAATGAACTTTTTTTGACTCCGTTTTAGCCGAATTGGAGCCCTGAGTCATGGATTGTTATTGTTCATTAAGAAGTGTAGCAGTCAATACCCCAGACTGATATTTGTTTCATAAAGTACAAATATCGTTTTGTTTTGTCATTGTGTAATCCTCCTGTTTCGTCGCTAACAGGCTTAACTAGTTTGCAGTTGATCCTGAGTTTACCCGTTTGTGAAGTCTTTGCCAGCCACCGTGGGGTCCTGTGGCTCTTAGCCCTGATCTACACACAGTTGCTCTCGAACAGAGTCCACCCAGCGGCACTAACGCACTGTACACAGTGAAAGCCCTGTCTGTGCTGGGGTCCATCTTAGAGCTCTGCAGCCTCCATCTCCTCTGGAGCTAACGCTGTGTTGGGTAATGACGCTCGCTATCAGTTGTGACGCTGATAACTCATTATTACTGTTATATATGACAGCTCTCGGGGTAACCTCTCTGTCAGTCTCTGTGGGTAAGAGCTTCTGCTAAGTGATTGGATGTAATTAAGGGGGGGGGGGGGGGGGCAGAGAGAGTGTGTGGTGGACTTGCAGGGGAGACTCGCGAGAGAGCGAGTTACGTAAGTTGAGGAAGTCCGTGGGCGTTAGCGCTCCGGCGCTCCGGAGCGGGGGAGAGGACGATGACGGCAGCCGGGATGGAGAGAGAGAAGTGCGTTCAGCGTCGTGATTTACACCACGAGGAGCTGGGATTCTACTCTCTCTCTGTCTCTCCCTCTCTCCCTCTCTCTCTGTCTCTCTCCCACTCCCACTCTCACTCTCTCCCTCTCCCTCTCTCACTGTCTCTCTCTCTCCTCACTCTCTCTCTCGCACTCTCTCTCTCTCTCTCTCTCTCTCTCTCTCTCTCTCTCTCTCACTCTCTCTCTCTCTCTCTCTCTCTCTCTCCGTCTCTCTCCCCTCTCCCCTCTCTCACTCTCTCTCTCTCTCTGTCTCACTCCCTCTCCCGCTCCTCGCTCTCTCTCTGTCTCTCCCTCTCTCTCTGTCTCTCCCTCTCTCTCTGTCTCTCCCTCTCTCTGTCTCTCCCTCTCTCTCTGTCTCTCCCTCTCTCTCTGTCTCTCACTCTCACTCTCACTCTCACTCTCACTCTCACTCTCTCTGTCTCTGTCTCTCTCATTCTCTCTCATTCTCTCTCATTCTCTCTCATTCTCTCTCTCTCTGTCCCTCTCATTCTCTCACATTCTCTCTCTCTCTGTCCCTCATCCCTCTCCCTCTCCCACTCTCACTCTCACTCTCCTCTCCCTCTCTCTCCCCCCCCCCCCCTCTCTCTCTCTCTCTGTCTCTCTCTCTCCCCCCCCCCTCTCTCTCTCTCTCTCTCTCTCTCCCTCCCTCCCCCCCCCCCTCCTCCTCTCCTCTTCGTGGAGCTCGGTCTCTGGAGCAGAATCGTGAGGGGATGAGCGCTGAGCGGTGTTGAGGATGTGAAGTGGCTGACGTGTGGAGCGTTGTGTTAAAACTGTCGCCCGTCGACCGCCTCGTTTCAGTCCAGGAGCGCCCACGGCAGTTTGGGGTTAAAACTGTTTTTTCCCCATTTGTGGATATTCGACATGTATTGGACTGTTATTTTAAATATTTCTCTTCAGACAGGAGAAAGAAAAGCAGGTTTCAGATCACGATGGATTCACAGTACAGAAAATTACATGGTGGGGAATTGACCCTTTTCTAGACACTCAAAGCACTTCACAGTGATGAGGGGGAAACTCGCCTCAACCACCACCAATGTGCAGCACCCACCTGGGTGACGCAACGGCAGCCATTTTGTGGCAGAACGCTCACCACACACCAGCTGAGGTGGAGAGGGAGAGAACGATCATTTTGGCAATTAAATCATGGGATGATTAGGTGGCAGGTTGAAAGAGCCAGGGTTGGGAATTTAGCCAGGACATCAGGGAACCCCCTGCTCTTTAAGATGAGTGTCATGAGAGGATCTTTAATGACTGTGAGTCAGGACCTCGGTTTAGCATCTCATCTGAACGACGGAAAGGTGATGGTTGTGTGAAAGGTGTGGTTTTGCTGCAGAGTGAGTTTCATTGGAGCGTGTGGTAAATTCTGTTTTGGATGTTAAATGGCCGACATTAGATGTGTTAAAACTGTACTGGGTCTGAGGGTTGCTTCTGTCACGGGCTGGGTCCCAGCCTTTCTGTCCAAACACCCCCCCCCCCCCCCCACCCACCCAGTTCATGGTTAAACCACTCTCTACGCTTCTGTAAATACACTAATCTGTTTTTAGGCCTGCTTCTGTTTAGGTATTCAGAGAACAGGATATTAAACTATTTTGATAGGAAGGACAAAAAAAACCTTGCGAGTGGACTGGCCTTGTTGTGATTTCCCTTGCTTTGTCTGAATTGGGGTTGGGGAGGGAGAGGGGGATGTTTGGAAAGTAAGGCCATAACCTGAGCACAGGAACGCACGCACGCAGGACTGAGTCCGTGCATGGCAGTGACCAGGTTTACCCCACGTGTAACCCAAGCAACCAGGTTGTGTGTGGTGTTGCCCTGTGTGAGATGGGTACAGTGTGTGTGGTGTTTACACAGTTAGGAGTTTATTTATTATGACTGGGAACAGAGCAGCTGTGCTGTGCTCATAGAGGATTGGTTGGGAGTTGTGCTGTGTGTGCGCTGTGCGCTGTGCGCTGTGCGCTGTGCGCTGTGCGCTGTGCGCTGTGCGCTGTGCGCTGTGCGCTGTGCGCTGTGCGCTGTGTGCTGTGTGCTGTCTAGTGGTCAGAGATGTAAGCAGGTGCTTGTGTCCCAGTGAAATGAATGGGTTCTGCGGTGTTACTCTGATTTGATACTGATCGCAGGGGAACTGGGGAATGCTGGTGTGTTTTTCTGAACTTTTGACTTTGATTTTTTTCGACCTCATGCTGACGTCAAGCAGGGAAACTGTTACAGTAGAGGAATCTTGATTTTCTGCTTTTTCATGACATCAGCGGGAGATTCACTTTTAATGTATTAAATGTGTGTCCGTACAGCACATGGTTGAGTAAAACTTTTTTCATTATTGAAGTGCTTTCAATTGCCTTTTCCTTTAGTTTTTTTTTTTGGATGGAATCCAGTTTCCATGATTTATTGCAAACCTCATCCCAAACCATGTCAATCTTCCTGTGAGGATGAAGCAAACAGCTAAAAATGGATGTAGGCCAAAATTATAACTCCACACAGTAAGACAAACAACAATTTAACATACCATGCAATTGTATGTGTAGTATGTTGTGTGATTAGAGTAGAGTAGGCTGGTGTATGTTGTGTGATTAGAGTAGAGTAGGCTGGTGTATGTTGTGTGATTAGAGTAGAGCAGGCTGGTGTATGTTGTGTGATTAGAGTAGAGCAGGCTGGTGTATGTTGTGTGATTAGAGTAGAGTAGGCTGGTGTATGTTGTGTGATTAGAGTAGAGTAGGCTGGTGTATGTTGTGTGATTAGAGTAGAGTAGGCTGGTGTATGTTGTGTGATTAGTGTAGAGCAGGCTGGTGTATGTTGTTTGATTTGTGCAGAAGATGTGAAACTAGTTCTGAGAGCTGATGGGAGTTCGGTCTCTTGACCGCTTTTTTAATTCACAGGATTCGCTTGAATTATTGATATTCTGTTCTTGTACCTGGCAAGAAAACAGGATTTATTTTTTCAAACTAATAAATGACTATATAACCTACATTTAGCAGACCATCTGATGCATTGTGGCCTAAATAGCTTAATGATTTATTTTTTTAGGCCGATTTCTTTGGATATTTACGGTACCTTTTGCTTAAGGGTTAAACAGAAACTGGGAGTCAAACCTGCGACCTCTTGAGTCACAAGCCCACGTCCTTCTCCACTGCGGTTCTCTCCTACCCACGCACGAGCCAGTGTGCACGAGTCAGTGTGCAGCGTGTGTTGATGTGGTTCCTGTGTTTGAAGAGGAATCACACACACTGTTTCAGCCTGGCTCCGCCTGCCACACAGTGTTGATAAAATGTGATCTGGGGTGGGTAGAGTGCGTGTGTCCATTTCATGTGCATAAAGTATTCTCCAACGGGCAGTGTTCTGTGTAGTGTTGATCTATAACTGCTGGCTTCCCGCATTTGAAAATGAGCTGTTTTTCTCAAAAGCGTTTTTCATTCGTTATCGGGCGGCAGAACATTCTTTTATACCAGTTTTTATTATTTATGCCACAGTGATATTATTGTGTATCTCTAAGCGGGAGTGTAACTGCCCTGTGATGTGCATCTCAGTGGTGATACTGCGTTGCCGTGGAAACCACCCGGCTGCAGAGCAGGCAGGTGAACGCAGGTGAGGATGAGGACGGTTATGTAATATAGTCACTCTCAGCTACAGAGCGCAGTCCCTGTGCACACAGTTACCTGTACGAGAGGGAGGGAGGGAGGGAGGGGAGGGGGGGGGGTCCACCTCAATCTGCCAGAGAGGCCCCTGGGGGGGGGGGCTCTTCTGTGTGTTTCTTTTTATATTTACCAAAAAATACATTATTCCCCAGAAAGGTGCAGGCTTTTGTTCACACCTGACTCTACTAGCCAACCACTGGAGTCTTTGCTAGGGACCTTGATTCGTAGAGTCCGGTGTGTCACTGATTGGCTGGAACAGAAGCCTGCACTGACTCTCTGTGGGTAGGCCTGAGTTTCCGTGGCGTAGCTGAGGTCAGTGCTCTGTGGTGGACTGAGAGGGTACTGTTGTGTACACACATCTGCGGATGCCTCCGGACGCTGAATTAGCGCTGGTGTTTGTCCCTCCCGCCGCATGTCTCTGACGGCCGCCCGCTCGGCTGACGCAAGCCTGTGACATCTGTACCGCACACGCACCGCGCTGAGCTCCCCTAGCGTGGGAGAGAGCGGGAATCGCGCTGCGCTTTCCCCCTCTGCAGAGCTCCCTCTCCCCTCTGCAGAGCTCCCTCTCCCCTCTACAGAGCTCACTCTCCCCTCTACAGAGCTCCCTCTCCCCTCTACAGAGCTCACTCTCCCCTCTACAGAGCTCACTCTCACTCTCCCCTCTGCAGAGCTCACTCTCACTCTCCCCTCTGCAGAGCTCACTCTCCCCTCTGCAGAGCTCCCTCTCCCCTCTACAGAGCTCACACTCCCCTCTACAGAGCTCACTCTCCCCTCTACAGAGCTCACTCTCACTCTCCCCTCTGCAGAGCTCACTCTCACTCTCCCCTCTGCAGAGCTCACTCTCCCCTCTGCAGAGCTCCCTCTCCCCTCTACAGAGCTCCCTCTCCCCTCTACAGAGCTCACTCTCCCCTCTACAGAGCTCACTCTCCCCTCTGCAGAGCTCACTCTCCCCTCTGCAGAGCTCACTCTCCCCTCTGCAGAGCTCACTCTCCCCTCTACAGAGCTCACTCTCACTCTCCCCTCTGCAGAGCTCACTCTCACTCTCCCCTCTGCAGAGCTCACTCTCACCCAATCACACCGTTGTACTGGCTCACAGTGAAATGACGGCCGATTGTAAATCCCTTCCTTTCATTGTGGGAGCCAGCGGACGGGCTTTTGTTTAACGGGGAACGACTTGTTCCCGTAGCCCGCTGTGGCCTGACCTGAGCTGGAAGAGTGATGAATAAAAACATCCAGAGCCTCTTAATGAGGTCAGACCCTGCTGGGGTGCCTCACAGCACATCCCCATCCCCAACGAACCACAACATCCACCACAGCGGGGCCCTCAAACTCCAGTCCTGGAGGGCCGCAGTGTCTGCAGGTTTAACTCCAGTCCTGGAGGGCCGCAGTGTCTGCAGGTTTAACTCCAGTCCTGGAGGGCCGCAGTGTCTGCAGGTTTAACTCCAGTCCTGGAGGGGGCCGCAGGTTTAACTCCAGTCCTGGAGGGCCGCAGTGTCTGCAGGTTTAACTCCAGTCCTGGAGGGGGCCGCAGGTTTAACTCCAGTCCTGGAGGGCCGCAGTGTCTGCAGGTTTAACTCCAGACCTTCACATCAGAGGACAAAAATAGAGATGCCAGAGATGATTGTGGGAGGGGGGGGGGTTTGCTAGTTGACCTCCTTCAAACCCCCCCACTCCTGAAAGAGGGCTTAACACCTCTCTGAATACGACCCCCCCCCTCGCACCTGTGTCCTGCTCTAATGCAGCGATGATGTCACCTCTCTCTCTGCGTGTGAATCTCCTGCTGCCCGTGTGAGTCGCTCTCGCTGTTCCGTCTTTGACAAGATGGCGGCGCTCCCAGCCGACCACGGCTAGCGTCTGACAGCAGGGGCTCAGAACTGGGGCAGCGTTGCATCGTGGGACAGGGCGGCGGAGGCAGGGATTCACAGAGACGCGGGACATCTTCCTGTCACACGCTGAGAAAGGTGCAGATCCGGAGAGGAGAGGAGAGGAGGCAGACGGGCTGCAGAAGTCCCGGCGTTCCCAGCGTTCCCGACTCGGTTCCTCCCACGGGAAGGAGCGCTCCGTCCTGGCATTCCTGAGCTGAGGGAGCGGAATGTGGGTGTGATGGAGCTGGTCAGACCGCTCCTTATTCTTTCAGGATATCAGCGCTGATAAAATGTAGTTTCTTTACTTCATTAGACTTGAACTGGCCAGGGTCTAGTAGTTTTTTTTCCTTGTGTTGCCTTGGCAACCATGACACATCAACATAGGCTATATCAGGTGGATTGTAGCAAATTATTTTGTATTTATTTTTTTTTACCTCAGGAATGTATTTGATGTTTGATGCAACATGCTTTTGTAAAGCCTGAAGTTTAGGGAAAATATAACCCTGAGTGAAATCTTTAGCAGAAGTAGGCTACTTGTTTTGTGCAACTGGCCAAATTTAAGGCTAGCCTTCCAAAGGTACCTTCCAAACTGCTGGAAACCAAGTTTTGGTGTTACATTACATTACATGGTGTGAAGATTTAGAGCTAGTTTCTGATTTCAGGACGATCGGACGTATTGCTGAGGGCATTCGGGTGTGTGAGACTGATTAAACTGTTCTTATGTTTCCATGACGACAAATCCTGACTTTTTGCTTAAAAAATTGGTGCCTGGATTATTCCATCTGCTGCCCAGGACTGACGGGTTCTGTGAGAACGCTGCAGAAACAGCTGGAGCAGGACTTGGCCTGCTTTCTGGGAGGCAGGAGCATTTACTGACCACAGATTTTGGTCCGCAAAAGCCCCGGTAATTAGCGTGCGTTGGACGGTCTCGGTAGAGTTGCAAGCCTCTTATCTGATCGGCTGCAGAGGAGTAGCCTGGACGAATGGCGATTTAAACGGTGCCAATTTCAATGAAGTGGCCATTAATTCTGCAGCTTTGCTGTGCGAGTCCTAACTTTGCACAGATGGCGGCTTGGAAGACAAATGCCTGCGCACGGTTGTAGGCCACGGAGTCTCGCCGGTCGAACCATCTCCGCTCCGCTGTTACGTCACACCGTAAACATCGCACATCTGCGATCCATTCCGGACTCTCTGTAGGATGTTTATTGTTCTGGAGTTGTCCTCGGTTCTCGCTAAAATCTAAATAGTACATTATACAGAGAGCGGCCTGCTGGAGGCCTGCCACTGAAAACAGCGCCGCGGCCGGATGTGAGCCTGTTTGTGGAAACCAAAAGAGAGGCAGCTGTTTGTCTGGAGAGAGTGCCAGCCGAGTCGTTAGCGTTCCTGACAATGGGAAACTGAAAGCTCGGGGTTTGTCCGGGACCGTTTAGAGGCTCTGCTGGGAACGGAGATTTTAAAACTTGGTTTCTTAACCCCTCGTCCTGCGTTCGTAATCCGTAGAAACTGACCTGAACTCTCGAGGTTTATTTTGGTTTTTGGGTGTAGCCCTCTGTGCGTAGAGTGGAGTGTCCGCATTCTCGTGGTAGTTCACCGGCCTGAGTTCTTGGTTCATCATAACGTCTGCGCTCTGGGGTTTCTTGCTGTTGATTTGCACCCTCTGTGTGACATTTTATTTGAATAAAATGTTAAGTGCATTGTAGATAAAGGTCATACTCCTGTTCCCGTCCGTGTACACAGGCCTGCTTTTGCCACCAGAGCCTGTGAATATCCCGACCAGGTGTTTCAGGGAGCTGGCTAACTGAGTAAGCTGGACTTCTGCGCTGAGTAAAACCTGGAACGGCTAGTTTACTTGTTTAGTCCATGTTCCATATTCGTGGGGGTTCCAGGTTTTACGGCAAGTCAAGCTTAGTACAGCCGGCTTTGTGAAGTACCCCAAGGTCTCAAGACACAAAACTTAATTACTTAGCTGCACAGTTTTTGTTTACATGTATTTGGCAAGGTCAATGCACATTAATAACATTTCTGTGAATGTGCCAGAGTTAGCGAGGGAGGTTAATGTCACCTCGAGGCCATTTTGCGCTTCATAATGCATAACATAAGACTGCAGCCAATGCACATTGACACCACATTAACATATTTCAGCCCGTCTGGTACTGCAATAAACAGCCCTGAATATCTGAGTGTCTCGTGGGTTTGTGGTTGATTTTGTGCTTTTTTTGGCGCTCTCCTTTGAGAAGTGGCCTGGCAGTGGAACCTGACGTCACCGCGTTTGGCCAGCAGGGGGAGCTCTCCACACGGCACGGAGCGGGGCCTCCGGCCCAAACTCTTCCTCCCCGAGGGTGGGGCTGCGGTCATGTGATCTGTTTCTGAGCCACTGGTTGGTGCTGAGTGTGTCGGAGCGACTTTGGGTCTCATTCCACTGTGGCGAGAGTAACCAGGGGTGTCTGTGCCAGGGGTGACGTGGAGGGGCAAGGGGGTGCGCGTTCTCGTTCCAGCAAATCATTACACCAGCTGATTTCACTAATTAGTTCCCTCCTCTCCTGCTTGAAGGTGTGTTAGTGAGGGAAATGAGCGGGGCTAGTGATTGGTCGGAATGAAAACCTCCCTGGCACACGATTGGGCAGTCCTGGCCTGTACTAATGTTCCGTTTGTGCGTTGATGACCTGCTCACGCGTTTAGGCCGCCTTTAGCGCTCGCAGACGTGCAAATGCTGTTCAGTCTGTTTGCCAGCTCGCTGTTATGGTCAGAACTTTCAGTTTGAAGATATTAAAACTGACATGCCGTAGGAGGGATGGCTTTGTTTGGGGGTCAGAGAAATATATTTTTTATATTAAGATATTATGATATCTTTGCGACTTTGGCTCTGCTGGCTCCTGCTTGCTGCTGTTGCGCTCTGTTCTCAGGGCAGAATGAGGTCACTGTAATTTGGGTTAAATGTGGTCTTGGACTGGGATTTGGGTGGAGCCTCTTCGTGCTGGGACTGAAAGGGTTAACCGAACACCCTCACGCTGATGTTGTGAGCACTGCTGGTTATGAAGCGGCGGGTTTCTGGAGCGCTGATGAGACAGAATTTAGAGATCGCGTTTGTTAAAGGAAGCACACCGCGGTAATACGGTTGAGCAGTAAAAGCGGAGAAAAGGACTCGAGTTTTCCGCTCTGTTTGCTGGCAGTCCCGTCGGTTTCGTGCGATCCTTCCGCGGGACAGGAAACCCGAGAGCGCTGCTGAGGTGTGAGGTTCCAGAGAGACGCGGCCAGCGCTTGCAGAAAGATTTCCGTTCGCTCGACTCTCCGTGTCCCGAAAAGGCCTTTTTGCTTCCAGCCCAGATAGCCTGCGTACGTCTCCGAGATCTGCAGTCTGTCACAGCTCGGTGTCGCTCTAAACGCGGCTGCGTTTAAACTGCATCACAACAGAGCTGCCCATCGCTCATTTTAAGCCTCATCTGAAGATGCACCTGCTAATGTAATTGTTGTTGATGTTTGTTTTTAGTTTTTTTTTAATTTGCTTATGCATTTGTCAACCTTATTCCTTACATATGGTCTTTATTTCACCCTGAAGCACTCTAAACTGCTTGGTTATTTTTATATATGGAGAATATGCTTCATTATATAATTTATTTTATTATTACCGGTTTACCAATGCAGGAGGTGAACAGGGAATGCAGTATTTTAGGTTGTAGGGGGGTTTATTTAGTTAATTGCACCTGTTTTTCTGTGTCGTTTGATACCTGTCTTAAAATAAAAATGCTGAAAGGACACACGTTGGGCTTGTGGAGTGTTTAACGTTCTAACATCGAGGGAAAAACACGTCCTTTTCTTCTGAAACCGTGAGAGTGGGAGTCCTGCTGTTGCAGCCCTGTATCCTGCAGGGTTTTTACAGGGAGGATAAGCGCGGTATCGCGGCTGCTCTGTGTTTCCGTGGGCGTCGAGCACACTGCCCTGCGCCCCGGTCTCCCAGAGACCCTCCAACAGCGCGCTACGCCACCGGTGCGTGGGATCCCTCCGGGGATATCGCCCGAAAGATGTCACGGACCGGATCCACTGTGATCCAGCATCCTGTCGTCCAGCCTCCTGTCGTCCGCGGAGAACAGCTCGCTCCTTCTGTGGTCAGGCGGAATAAACTGTTGATTAATTCATAACTGATTTCACATCCAACATTTAGACCAGGAATCCATCCATAATATGCCCCGTAGTTACTAGCAGCCGTAGTTACTGGGTGTTCTGTGTCCTTCAGAGTTTGTTTCTCAGACGCTTTCGATAGCGCTGCTGTAGCGGGGTCAGCTCGTTACCGTGCATGTTACCATGACAACTATCTCCATCTCTGATGACGTTACGCTCAAATTCAAAGTAACGTCGTTGGATTGGCCCGATTTTTGCCTTTAGCTGTCTGGTAATGCATTAGTCATTGGAGTGAGGGTCCAGGGTTAATCTCACTTTGGAATCAGGCTGATCTCCAGCTCGTTTCCCTGCCAAAACTCAGCCCAATAGCGTCGTAGATCACTCCACTTTCTTCCGACCAATTTGAAAATGTGGATTTAAAAACATTTCATCCACAATAATTTTCTAGCACATTCCGTTAATCTAAAACCTGCACGGTTCGTGCCTCTGTTTCCGAGCCCGTGATCTGAGCCGATGTGGCCGATGTGGCCGATGTGACCGATGTGGCCGCTGTGGCCGCTGTGGCCGATGTGGCCGATGTGGCCGATGTGGCCGATGTGGCCGATGTGGTCGATGTGGCCGATGTGGCCGATGTGGCCCTGTCACATCGATGTGATTATCTGTCTGCCGGTGTGTGTGACCCGGGCTTCGGGTGAAATTTGAGCTCCGCTCCCAGCGATGTATTAATGTGCCTTTCCTGTTACTGACCCACCTACTGCTGTGACAGACAGCCATCTGAGAGCTGCGTCCCTCTAATCCCTCTCGTAATACATACTCAACAGCAGGTATAATGTGGGGGCTGAACTGCAGGAACAGATGGCTCTGTTTCTGTGTTTTTAGAAGGTAGGGATGCTCTGTTCCTCTGCGGATTACGCGCAGGCCTGCTCTGGCCCGGTCGGTCCGTGTTCGTGTCACAGCTGGAGCCCCGGCCTCACACCTCACACCCCCGCGCAGGTGTGCACTCCGGAGTCGTGATGTTTGTACCTGGGCCTTTCTGGGCCTTTCATCTGCACGCCGCTACAGGGAGCGTCCTCAGAGCTGCTCCCCTGCGCCCACGCAGCAGTGAGGGAGAGCGATGTCGCTGTTCTGCCCCCCCCCCGTATTGAGTACCTGTCAGTCACATGCACACCCCCCTCTCCCACCCCCTCCCACACTGGCCTATTCTGACTGTGAGAGGGAGGGAGGGAGGGAGGGAGGGAGAGAGGGGGAGAGGGAGAGAGAGAGAGAGACCTGTGTGTACCCTACAGCAGCACGGTCAGGCCTGTGTGTACCCTACAGCAGCACGGTCAGATTCACTTTCTCTTTGTAAAATTGTCATTGCAAAGACAATGGGGGGAAAACATTTTTCAGGGATGTATATAAATATATTTTTTTGTCCACATGATTATTAGATACTAGTATAAAAACTATACCCTTGCTCTAAGTCACAATGCGGAGTTTGTGGGTATTAATAGATCACAGAGCGAAATAGGGCAGTGGACACATGAGAATTGTGCTCAAACCCAGTTTAGAGCGAGCCTCAGTTTGTCCATTCAGGTCTCAGCTTCAGGGGTCCCAAGCCCTGGAATGTGAGGGGCAGTGGAAACTGTGTTGGTCTTTTAAGCAAAGAGTACCCCAAATAACACTCACTTCCTGGCCCCTATAATCCAACTCCAGGCGCAACACCAGGTCATGTTGTCCTTAAACTGGGGCCTGCAAAAAACAGCTGTAGTCACCGGGTCGATTGTGAAACACTGTGTGGAATGTTTGTCCGTAATGTTGCTTGAAAAAATGAATACGAATTGATGAATGTCCCTTCTGAAACACCCGAAGCAGTTTCTAAAATCCGCCGTGCTGTTTCCATCGTTCCTTCTGCTTGAGTTCCCTCGCCAAACCCCAGAATCAAGTCCCTGCAGGCGTTTTTCATCCTGTCGGTGCGGCAGGCCCGTTTGTTTTTAGCAGAGTCCTGCGCAATGTGAAACTGAAGGGTACGGGCAGCTCCGTGGGAGCGAATGTTTTACTCCTGCAACCGTTAAACGGGTTCAGGTTTTAATACACAAACGTCAGAGAACTAGTAAATTCCTTTTATTTATTTTATTATACAATTGGGAGTTTAGAAAGTTAAAATATGTAATTTGACGGGGATAATTACGCAATAAAAAACCCCACAAGTATAAACAGTAAGCTTGGTAAACCTGGTAGCAATTAGCCCAAAACGGAACGCCAGCCCGGGAACGCTGTGACGCAAAGGGAAACCCTGCTTTCTGGCTATCCCGCATTTCGCCAGCGGTTCTAATGTTATTTTTATATTTTATTCGTGTTAGCTGGCATCATGGCTTCTCGCTCCCTGTGCCCGAACACCCACCGCTCCCGACCGGGACTGCGCAACGTCAGTCGTCACGGTCTGGCCGAAGTGCTGACCGCAGCCGTTCCGCTCGAGACTGTAGCCTATGTGCTGAGCTCATCGGACAGCTCTCCCAGCGATCCATTTCACCTGATTTAGAACCGATTTAAATTAAGCCTGCGAGTGTAGCAAAACGATGTGGAGGGTGAGAGAGGGGGTTGACGTTATGCTTCAGTAGTTGTGAGATTTTTTATGGCGGGGTGTGGATTCACGCCCAAGGTACTTTCCTTCCCTCAGTGAAGTTCGGAAGGCAGCAGCTTTTAGAACTGCAAAACATAATAGCGACATATTAGCAAATTAGCTCGCTCAGTGACATAGATACTGATAGATTTGATAAAAATGCATTCAGTAAATACTGCCTGCGGAGAAGTATGTGCACATCGTCTGTGGCTGGCTGAGCTGAACCTGCTACATTCCAGGAGTCACTGAGGGAATGAAAGCACCATGAGCTAGTTTCTCTTGGTGTCTCCTTCTCCGGGCTCTGTCTAGCTTTTGCAAAAGACGCCATGGGCTTACACTGTATGACAGAAGGGTTGGTTTGGATTCGCATATTCTCAAGAGAGCAGACTGTCTTCTCCGTGCGTTTCAGATGTCATTACTCCCCCCTAACCAAACATGCTCTAAATCCATATCCCGTTTCTCACAAGAATTACCGCACAGATGTTTTCGAAGATGTTTTTAATCTACAATGGATTGTTTCTAATTTCAGCGGTAAAGCGCACTGCTCAGGCATTCATTGTAAAGATGTATGACCACAAGCTGACCATACATTTTATTCTCGTGTATAAAAGGAACAGCCTTACAAATGAGCGCCTGATTTGACCGTAGACTGCTAATGTGCCAAGTGAAGCGGAACGTTGGTGAGGAGCGGCCTTGTCCAGAATTCAAACCTCGTTCATTTTCTTATTTGGCCTCTAGATGGTGCTAGAGCTCAGACTTCACTATGGGCTCAGTTCTTTGGTCTCGCCACCAGGTGGCACCATAATCAAAAGGCCATTCTGCGTATTGAAAACGAAGCATTTTTGGATTACAAACTTAATTACTGTATCGAGTTGATGGCAAAGATGAGCTTCAATAATTATCGCTTACACATTTACCCTTTTCATTCCCTCTGTCAGTCTCTCTCTCTGCTTGTGGGAGTTATTTTGTGTTGTTGGTTGATTGTATTTTGGGGTGTTTATAACACAGCCTCTCTCCCCCCAGGGTTGGAGCAGTAGCTGATGCAGAGCGAGCACGCTGAAGGGGCCCAGGATGACGTCGGTAGCCGCAGAGTTCGATCACATGGAGATCCAGCAGCAGTACAGCGAGGTGAACACCCGCTGGGAGGAGGAGTGGGACAACGAGAACAGCTCCGCCCGTCTGTTCGAACGCTCCCGCATCAAGGCCCTCGCAGGTAAGAGCCTCAGCCAATCGCAGCCTTCGCCGGCACATGTCTCAGCCAATCGCAGCCCTCGCATGTGGCTCCCATGTAAGAGCCTCAGCCAATCGCAGCTCCACGTGGCTGTTCGAGCATCGAGGTCCTCGCAGGTAAGGGCACCTGGGGGGGGGGGGAGACAGGAATCCTATATCGGAAATCCTGACACATGACTGTTGTCACCAGGCCAACTGCAAAATGCTGTGTGACCTCTGTCTTGTGAAAGGAACGGATCGAAAACAAGAATATCGATGTGCTGGTTGACAGCACGGTCAGCGATGTGGAGAGTTGGGCAGAATGAAGCCAGCTGAAGCTCGTGAGCAGAATGAAGCCAGCTGAGGAACTCTTCCTGCTGAGCGTGTGTGCTGCAGCACGATTGGCTGGTTTGGGACAGGGGGGCGGGGCTCTGGGTCATAAGGGAGCGTAACGGATAGAACCTGGCGGGGGTTTGGGTTTGGGTTCCGGGAACGGGGAAGATTTAGGAGACGGGGAACAGATGCTGAGGAGGGATAATGTGTTGGAGGAAAACTAGGATTTGAGCCAGAACAGAGAGTAACGGGAACACTGTCCAGGCATTCCCTTTCTGTAAAATATGACATTCCCAAACTCCACATTTCACCCTGTGCTCAGCGCTGCTCGCCCACAAGACCTCATCAAGTTTTTGTAGCTAAAAAATAAAATAAAAATGACATTTTCAGCAGCCAGCCTCTCCCCGTGCCGTCTCTCTGCTCTCCGTGCAGAGTCTTTCTGCTCTCCGTGCCGTTATAATGCTGAGAACATCCTGTGATTCAGGTTGGGTAACCGATACGGGCGCAGTTCCCCACGTTAGCCTGCGCTAGCCTGCGTTTCTGTACAATAAGGGCTGTGTTTGGTCATGCCTGTGTTAGCCTGCGTTTCTGTACAATAAGCGGGCTGTGTTAGCCTGTGTTTCTGTACAATAAGTGGGCTGTGTTTGGTCACGCCTGTGCTAGCCTGTGTTTCTGTGCAATAAGGGCTGTGTTTGGTCACGCCTGTGTTAGCCTGTGTGTCTGTACAATAAGCAGGCTGTGTTTGGTCACGCCTGTGTTAGCCTGTGTTTCTGTACAATAAGCGGGCTGTGTTTGGTTATGCCTGCATTAGCCTGTGTTTCTGTACAATAAGCAGACTGTGTTTGGTCACGCCTGTGTCAGCCTGTGTTTCTGTACAATAAGCAGACTGTGTTTGGTCACGCCTGTGTCAGCCTGTGTTTCTGTACAATAAGCAGACTGTGTTTGGTCACGCCTGTGTCAGCCTGTGTTTCTGTACAATAAGCGGGCTGTGTTTGGTCACGCCTGTGTTAGCCTGTGTTCCTGTATAATAAGCAGGCTGTGTTTGGTCACGCCTGTGTTAGCCTGTGTTCCTGTATAATAAGCAGGCTGTGTTTGGTCACGCCTGTGTTAGCCTGTGTTCCTGTACAATAAGCGGGCTGTGTTTGGTCACGCCTGTGTTTCTGTACAATAAGGGCTGTGTTTGGTCACGCCTGTGTTAGCCTGTGTTTCTGTACGATAAGCAGGCTGTGTTTGGTCACGCCTGTGTTAGCCTGTGTTTCTGTATAATAAGCAGACTGTGTTTGGTCACGCTCTGACCTCGGGACTGGGCGCTGACTCACCGCCGGCCGGGCGAACACGGTGTTCTGCTGCGGTGCCTCATGAATGTGCAGCTCTAATTGCATTTCTAACGCCGGGAGAATTCCAGCCGCGTTATCATTTCCATAAATGTCCCGCCCTTTTGTGAATTTAACCCTGCGTGTCCTGCAGTCGAAGGTGGAAAGTCCCGGGGGCAGAAAGTCAACATCCCGCCATCTGTTCCTTCCACCGATGATCTCAGCTGATTTCACTAATTAGCTCTCCCTCCTGGCTGAAGAACTCTGCTAATTAGCAAATTGAGGAGATTGGAGCGAAATACAGGGGTGGACTTTTACTTTCTGGGCCTGGATCTGCCGCCTCTTTCTGTCGTCCTGCCTGCGACGTTTCTGTCAGGTTTAAAGGAACAAAAAATCTGACCTCATTCTCTGAGTTCAGGGGGAAACTATGTCAAGTTCCCAGAGCTACTTTCACTTTAACCTCCAACTCAAACCACAGGAAGTGAGTCATCGGAGAGGAGTCAGTAGTGAAAGCCCATTGGTCAGTTAGCTTAATCTCTAAAGGCTGGTGTGCACTGCTGGTCTCACCTCTGTGTAGTCTGGCCTCTGCATCATTTCTCCATGTTGTATGTGGCTCTACTTATTGTGAATATTATATTTTTATTATATTCATCTGGCAGTGTCTCGCTGTTGGCTGTGTGGAGTCATGCGGTGTGTCGCCTGCCTTGGTCGAGTCATCACGGCTGTGTCCTCGTCCCTGTGCACTCTCTCTGTGCGCTCTCTCTGTGCACTCTCCCTGTGCACTCTCTCTGTGCACTCTCTCTGTGCACTCTCCCTGTGCACTCTCCCTGTGCACTCTCTCTGTGCACTCTCTCTGTGCACTCTCTCTGTGCACTCTCTCTGTGTCCTCGTCTCTGTGCACTCTCTCTGTGCACTCTCTCTGTGCACTCTCTCTGTGTCCTCGTCTCTGTGTCCTCGTCCCTGTGCACTCTCCCTGTGCACTCTCTCTGTGCGCTCTCTCTGTGCACTCTCTCTGTGTCCTCGTCCCTGTGCACTCGTCCCTGTGCACTCTCTCTGTGTCCTCGTCCCTGTGCACTCTCTCTGTGCACTCTCTCTGTGCACTCTCTCTGTGCACTCTCTCTGTGCACTCTCTCTGTGCACTCTCTCTGTGGCAGTTGGGTTTCGTATCACACACCAGGCTTCGCTCAAACTGCCATTGGTCCAGGCAAAACAGCAGCTAGCCAATCAGAGCTTCAGACCCAGCGTATGGACTATGGCTCATTGGGGTAGTTGGGTTTAAATGTGGAATTAGTGTTGAACCTCAAAAAGCACCTTTCCTTCAGATGCTTAAACAGTGTTGTAATTCCTAAATGGTGAAACAAAAATGTATAAAATACCCTTTAATGAAAGTGGAGACTGCAGTTTAACCATATGTGAATGGTTTGATTACATATCTAAAATTCTGCTGTACAGAGCCAAATTGAGTATTTGTCCCAGACATTATGAAGCTCAGGGTTAATGCCCAGAGAGGGGGGAATGTTTTTTGTTTTTTGAACGCCCCACCACCACACGCCATACCGTCATACCGCCATACCGTCATCTCTCACCTCCTGCTGGGAAGTGAGGCTCTGGTAACCCTGGGATACGGGCGCAGTTTCAGCTCCAGTCATTACTGTACCGTGTTCTTCACCATACTGTAGCTGTCAGCATCACACTGCAGCACACTGCATCACACTGCAGCACACTGCAGCACACTGCATCACACTGCATCACACTGCAGCTGTCAGCATCACACTGCATCACACTGCATCAACTGCAGCTGTCAGCATCACACTGCATCACACTGCATCAACTGCATCACACTACACTTCAACCTCAACAAACGCAACACTACCGTACACAAGAATCAGTCTATAAGATGCATCAGAATTAGCATTTCACTTATTTTTTTGGTTGTGAATTCATGTTTCTATCTGCTATTGCATCAATGACATGTTGTAAGTATAACTTATCTGACTTTACGTCCTGAATGTAGCCAGCAGGCTACAGTGGATAATAACCACAATGTCCATGAAAGCATTTTTTTTTTGTCTAAACTTAAAAATGTCAGTATAGGATGGAAAGCAGTGACTGACGCAGTGTGGGTGGGTCTCCATGGTTACCCCGCCCACACTGCTTGTGCATGTAATGCATTGTGGGTCTGCACTCTGCATGCGTACGGCACAGCTGTGCGTTGGTCTAGTGCTCAGTGCTTCAGTCACGCCCCTGTGTGTGCTGGGGTGAACAGTGAAGCGTGGCGGGCGTGAACAGCCCAGCCCAGGCTCAGGCTTTAACATTAAACATTAAACATTAAACATTAAACATTAAACATTAAACATTAAACATTAACATAAACATTAGCATTAACGTTAACGTTAACGTTAACCGCTCTCCGGCACGGCTCTCTGTGGCCCTAGCTGAGTGTCTGAACTGTGTCCGAGTGGTCCATACAGTCATACAGTTAGAAACATCACGCTTCAGGGGGAGTTTCAGAACGCTTTACTGCGGTGTAGAAAAGGTTATTACTGAAATGTGATTCAGAGTAGCCGGGGAGAGAGGAAAAAAGTGATAATGTTTTCGCTTAGCTGATTAATAAAGGTTTTCTTCTGTGCCAGTTCACAGTTTGTCATTGGAATTTGCATATCTTGGCACCTTATTGATTTATGCTGCAGGGAGTGTGTGTGTTGTGTGTGTATATGAGTGTATGTGTGTATGTATGTACGTATGTATGTATGTGTGTGTGAGCGCGTGCAAGAGAGTGAGTACAGGTCATGCTGACTGCACTGTTCTCACTGTGACTTATGTCAGTTATACCGGCTCACCTGCACCTGGAGAGTGACTCAAAATGGCCGCTCCTACTGTAACCAGACTCTTGTTACCTTGATACCCACTTTCCAGGAACGCCACCGTGACTTCAGAACGGGCTACTTAGTCACCATAGCAACCCGAAACCAAGGCTTTGGGAGAGGGGGAAGGTCCGGTCAGACCCATTCCCGCATGCGCTCAGTCCTGCGGACTGCTGCAGGGCATACTGGGAAGGGGGGGGAACATGCATGTCCCGGGGAACACGCGTGTGTCTCTGTGGAATGGTCGAGTCCCGGGGAACACGCGTGTGTCTCTGGAATGGTGGAGTCTGGAGGAACACGCGTGTGTCTCTGTGGAATGGTGGAGTCTGGAGGAACACGCGTGTGTCTCTGTGGAATGGTGGAGTCTGTGTGGCTGAGTGAGGCTGGGACCGGAGGCAGTGCCTCCCTCACATGACTGTGTTTTCCTGCATTCCTGCCCATCAGAGCAGATCCCCCCCCTCCCCCCCCACACACACACACACACACACACACACACACACACACACACACACACACACACTAACACTCACACTCACACTCACACTCACACACACACAAACTCACACATGCACACACACACACCCACACACACACACACACAAACTCTCTCACACACACACACACACACACACACACACTCACTCACTCACTCACACACTCACTCACACACACACACACACACACACACACACAGCTCTGCGCAGTAATGTGATGAGGGGGGGATGGGGGGGGTGGGGGTGGGTCGGGGGGGGGTCAGCTCGGAGGCATGTAATGCTGTTTGTCTGACACGTTCAGCATTGCCATTATAGATCTGTGGTGTCCACATTATGATATATTTTGATATTTGCATTGTGGTTATCGTCTTAGGGGAATACAATCCTGGAGCAATAAATTACATTACACTACTTTACAAGGCATTTAGCAGACGCTCTTATCCAGAGCAACGTAAAACGAAGTGCAGAAGAGGACCTGAGAGGACAGTACAGTTCCGAGTCCTAGTGTAAACATACAGATAATCAGAACCCTTGAAGAGTACAATGGCTGGGGAACTTGACTACAATGAATGAATACAATCGGGAGTAAAAAAAAAAAAATATATATATATATATATAGAACACAAACCACTGAATTACCAAACCAGTGAAACTTTGACACACCAGCATGGCTGACTGCTCTCAGACAGGAAGTACTGTGTACCCATAATGCACGTGTGTGCCAGCGGTTCGTTTCCCCATGTTATCTGTGGACCCGCACCAATGTAAAGGGTAGGGTGAGACAGGGGCGGCTCCTCGCCTGGACCTCTGCAGGCCTACAATGGGACAGTTTACTGGTTTATCTGTGGGTATGGCTTTATTTATAGGAACAATTTACTGATTTAGTCATGAGTATAGTGTGCTGTTTAGTTATGGGTACAGTGTACTGGTTTATGTGGGTACAGTGTACTGGTTTATGTGGGTACAGTGTACTGGTTAATCTGGGTACAGTGTACTGGTTAATCTGGGTACAGTGTACTGGTTTATCTGGGTACAGTGTACTGGTTTATCTGGGTACAGTGTGCTGGTTAATGTGGGTACAGTGTACTGGTTAATCTGGGTACAGTGTACTGGTTAATCTGGGTACAGTGTACTGGTTTATGTGGGTACAGTGTACTGGTTTATGTGGGTACAGTGTACTGGTTAATCTGGGTACAGTGTACTGGTTAATCTGGGTACAGTGTACTGGTTTATCTGGGTACAGTGTACTGGTTTATCTGGGTACAGTGTGCTGGTTAATGTGGGTACAGTGTACTGGTTAATCTGGGTACAGTGTACTGGTTAATCTGGGTACAGTGTACTGGTTTATGTGGGTACAGTGTACTGGTTTATGTGGGTACAGTGTACTGGTTAATCTGGGTACAGTGTACTGGTTAATCTGGGTACAGTGTACTGGTTAATCTGGGTACAGTGTACTGGTTTATCTGGGTACAGTGTACTGGTTAATCTGGGTACAGTGTACTGGTTTATGTGGGCACAGTGTACTGGTTTATCTGGGTACAGTGTACTGGTTTATCTGGGTGCAGTGTCCTGGTTTAGGTATGCTGTAGTTATGTGCACTGTGTACTGAATCTCCCCTGGATGTGAGACTCCGTTCTCGGGGCTGTGGAGTATATACATTCCTGTTTGGCTGTGAGCTGGAGCTGGTTTAGCTGTCCTCTGGTTCCTCCTCCTCTTCTTTAAGATGAAGAGGGCTTCTGCTCGACCGGGGGAAGCCTTAACGTTCTCTTTCTTTCCTTCGTGTGTGTCCAGTGGCCGGCGGAGGAAGGCCGTGACTCTCGGGTCCCGAGGCGCGCTAGTGTTCCTCTCTGGTAACACGAGCCCCTGAATTATTCACAGTCCCTGCAGACGTGTAAGAGGTAGTTCATGTGCTAATTATATTGAAAGTTAATTTGCTGATGCATTGACCTTTAGCAGATCCAAACTGCTGTTGTCAGGTTGAGTGGCTTTGGTTCTGTTGATCCAGTGCTTTTTACTTTTACTCTCCGCATTCTGACCCAATCTGAACCCTTCCTTTTTTTTAATTCGGTTTTTTTAACCATTACATTGCATTTCAGTTGTTGCTGACACTTTTGTCCGAAGTGACTTACAGTTGATTAGACTAAGCAGGGGACAATCACTCCCTGGAGCAATGTGGGGTTAAGGGCCTTGCTCAAGGGCCCAACAGCTGTGTGGATCTTATCATGGCTACACCGGGGCTTGAACCGCCAACCTTCTGGGTCCCAGTCAGGCACCTTAGCCACTAGGCTACAGGCTGCCATTTTGAACTGTTTTTAAGGCTCGGGTGTCTATCTGTCCGTCTGTCCATCCTTGCTCTGTGCCCTGTGCTGACGTCCGTGTAGTTCCGCGTTCCTGTGGGTTTGCTGCCGACATTAATCATCATGGGTTTGTCGGGATGGGCCTTGCCTCTGGTCATTAGACACAGTTTGATTATACGGCACCGGTTCGGATCGTGCGATATTTCAGATTAAGAGGCACCAGGTAACGCCCCCCCCCCACCCCTCCACTGTGTTTTTGGTTTCTCTGTCCTCTCATGACCCCCCCCCCCCTACCCCCCACCCCCCACGCCAGGTCCGTTGGCATGGCGACGGAGGTGGAATGCCGGGCTCCACGCCGGTGAAAAGCCCGTTTCATCGGCCCTCCAATGGGCTCATTGTTCGCCGGTTGGCCCGGCGACTGCAGCTCTGTCACGGCAGCGTCCGTTAGTTCAACATAACGTCGCCATTTTCGGCCTGTCCGCGCCCCTCCTACGCGATTACCCGCTAACCGGCGTGTCTTCATTTATTTTTATCTCTGCTGCCCAAAGACTGTTTGGATTCACAGTACACGGTGGCGAAAAACATCTGAATTAATTTCAAGGTTTGATTATTTTCATGAGTTCTGTTGAAGATGAACCACATGCTACCATCAGTCAATTAAGGCGAAGGGACAACTTGACAACTGTTTATTAATATACAGAATATTGCATGCAGTCGTGTGGTAACAGAAACCTCTGAAAAGCACAAGTAATGGGCTATATTGCATGTTCAAAAATGGAAAAATGTGTGTTCTAATACGGATATAATTATTGAGACAGTATATGTATTTCTAACAAGAGGTAGGCTAGTTATCAAGATGATCATTTTCAGCAAGTGTGCCCTTTCCCTTTTGCAAGAATAACACTGAGGACATGTCTTCTACAGTGCTTTATAAGGTTGGTGGACATATTTGGGGGAGGTTGGGGATCTTTCTTTTGTACAGAATCTTTCAAGATTCTTTAGATTCCTCAGTCTATGCTTGTGGACAGCCCTGTTCAGCTAAAACCACACGTTTCAGAGGGCAATTGTGAAGCAGTCATTTCATGGTCAGTTAATATTTTCTTTGATCGATTTTGAGGTCACGGTTTTGCTTGGGGTCATTGTCTGGAGCAGTCTGTGTGAGGCCTTGGTTTGTGCTCCCTGGTTTGGGGGGAATGCCGGGTTTGTGGCCAGAATGTCCTGGTACTCACTGCAGCTCATGGTTCTGTTGACTTAAAAAAAAATCTCCCAAGAGCTTCAGTTGTGAAACAGTCCCATAACCTCAAAAATCCACCACCATATTTCACCATAGGTATGATGCTCCTTCTAACAAAGGCACCCTTCTTCTGAGGCCAAACCCGACACTGGTGTTCCTGGCCAAAAGAAAGCTCAATTTTGGTCTCATTTGACCATAGCACCCGGTTTCAATCAAAATTCAGCATTGGTGTTGATGATGGGCCCAATAATGTTGGAAGCCATCGTAGCTCCAACCAAAAATAAGATCAAACATAATGTTTTTGGAAGAATACTCATCTTTATAGTATTGTCTTTCTTTAGACCGCAAACTCCTCAATGCCCCAGATACTAGCCATTGGATGTTTGGCAAGCTGGCTGAAAATTCTATAAATATGTGAACTGGTCTCATACTCATTTATTTTGTTTTATGATTTTATTTTCAGTTTGAAATTCATCTTGTTGGCTGGCAGTTTTTTTTTTTTTTTTACCAGATTGCAAAATGGAGGAAATTTCTCAATCCTGGGAATGTTTTGAAATAAATCAAGAATGCAGTTGGTGTTTTGCTTAGACCATGTCCTTTTTTAACTCTAACACAGTAAAGTGTGTCACTGTTTCTCCAGGTTTTCTCAGTTTTTCTGTCGATAGCCGGGTTCGTATTGAGCTACTCGACCATCCATCCATCCATCCATCCATCATCACCCGCTTATCCGGAGTCGGGTCGCGGGGGCAGTAGGCAAAGCCGGGTATTCCAGGCGTCCCTCTCCCCAGCAACGCATTCTAGCTCCTCCTGGGGGATCCCGAGGCGTTCCCTGGCCAGGAGAGATATATAATATAATAATAATAATAGATGCCCGAACCACCTCAATTTTCATTGCTGAGTGATGAAAGTGGGGAAAAAATAAATAAAACATAAAACATAACAGAGGGAGGTGAGCAAGAAAAACGGGCTTTGTGTGCCAAATTAGGGCTGGAGTGAGAACATACAGGAGGGTAGATCTCCAGGAACAGGGTTGGGCAGCCCTGCTCTAGCTGATGAACGAGGTGTGCTTCGTTCGGGTTGGAGTGAAAACCTACAGGATGGTAGATCTCCAGGAGCAGGGTTGGCCAGCCCTGCTATAGAAGTTCCTCCGTAGACGTTCTGTATGATAATGCTGCACTAGAAACTGTTCCTAACCAGAATGGGACATGGGGGATGCAGAAGCAGTATCTGGTGCGTCTGTCGTGTCTTTGGTAACGTGCACCTACTGACCTGTGTAGACCTTATGTCCGTTCTGCTTACGGTGAAGCCACGTCTGTGTGAAACATCCCACTTCTCGCCCCAGAGGGATCAGAGTCCAAAAATAACAGAAGATGAGGTGGATAACATCACACAGAGTTATCGACACATTCTGCCGGGCCCACCCAGGCCCCCAAATGATTAAAACCAGGCCCTCAGACCTCAGGCGTCCCCATGACGATCGCTCCCCCGGCTGCTGCCTCAGCCCAGAAACATTCCCAGAATTCTCTCCTCTGCGCACAGGAAGAACCCAGACGGGATTCTTGGCTCTGTTGTTTTTTGCCCTTTAGAATAAAATGAAACGAAATGAAATGAAATAAAGAATCCGTGGGCTTCGTCATCGCAGACCCATCCATCTTCCTGACAATAGGTGAGGCCAGAAGAATGTGAGCTCATTTCTAAGACGAGGTCCGAGCCGGGCCGTGAAATTCCCCACTGCGGCTCTGGGAGCGC
>NC_083777.1:31772068-31782068 GCF_963514075.1 Conger conger | reverse complement strand
TGGCGGCTGCTGAGGAGGTGCAGAGCCCAGTGTGTTGGTGTCGTGTTCAGATCAGCCTGCCTGAACGGCCAGTGAAACATTAATAGGGTCTGGGTGGCGATGAATTGAGAATTGTGATGCTTGTTTTTGTTTTGTTTTTGTGGGCGGGGGGTGGGGGCTTTTGTGTTTGTGGGAGTGACGGGGGTGAAAGTGATTTTTTGAAAAGGGACGAATATCAGACAGACCCTCCCCTGTGCCCCCCCGCCACCCATCTAAGCCCCGCCCCGAATGTGGCTGAGGCGCTCTCTCTGATTGGCCGGTCACACACAACAATAGCGGCTGTCGGTGGTGTGGATTGGAGGGGCTGTTTCGGGGTCCGGCGTGTTAGCGGAGGGTCTGGGGCGTTTCGGGGAGTCCGTGCGGGGCTTTGTGTGTGGAGGGGGGGTGAGGGAGCGCTGGTGTCCCAGCGTCTGTGACTCGTGTCCGAGGGGGGGGTGCCTGCTCTGGAATTCTTGCGGAAGGCGTTTGTATATTTGTTCTGTCCCCCCCCCCCCCCCCACACCGTCAGAGTCCCAATCTGTGAAGGAAAAATAAACAGTCATTTCACAAACAACGTGGAAATGGAGCCCAACCAATCACGGTTAACCCTCACCGGTCCAGACGCGCCCGGTGACTCTGCGTCCGGTGCGATGCAGAGCAGAGCTGTGTGCGTGTGTGTGTGTGTGTGTGTGTGTGAGTGTGTGTGAGTGTGTGTGCGTGTGTGTGCGTGTGTGTGCGTGCGTGCGTGTGCGTGTGCGTGTGCGTGCGTGCGTGTGCGTGCGTGTGCGTGAGAGCGCGTGAGAGCGCGTGAGAGCGCGTGAGAGCGCGTGAGAGCGCGTGAGAGCGCGTGAGAGCGCGTGAGAGCGCGTGAGAGCGCGTGAGAGCGCGTGAGTGCGCGTGAGAGCGCGTGAGTGCGCGTGAGAGTGCGTGAGAGTGCGTGAGAGTGCGTGAGAGTGCGTGAGAGTGTGATTGTGTGTGAGAGATCTGTGGGCCACTGCACTGAAGAGGTCTCTGCTCTCTGTGACCGACTGTTTCCTTCTCTCTGCTGCACTTGGTGGTAAATCGCGGGGTCCGGTGTGGTAACCGGGCCTTGTCCCCCACACGCCCCAGACTGCACCCCCACACGCCCCAGACTGCACCCCCACACGCCCCACACTGCGCCCCCACACGCCCCACACTGCGCCCCCACACGCCCCAGACTGCACCCCCACATGCCCCACATGCCCCACACTGCGCCCCCACACGCCCCACACTGCGCCCCCACACGCCCCAGACTGCACCCCCACATGCCCCACATGCCCCACACTGCGCCCCCAGACTGCACCCCCACACGCCCCAGACTGCACCCCCACACGCCCCACACTGCGCCCCCACACACCCCACACGCCCCACACTGCACCCCCACACGCCCCAGACTGCGCCCCCATGTGACAGGTGGGGGGTGGCGGGACCTGATCCACACGTGTGTGTAGCGTTATTAATCAGGGCTCTGTATGAGCGGCCGTCACCATGGCTACCTGATGAGGTCGCCCCTGCGGTCCGTATCACCAAACCGCAACCTCCAACTGCCAACCTCCAACCGCCAGGCTGGGTTTCTCCCGCCGTTCAGCTCTGGGTCTGCCGCAGGTCGACTTCCCGCCTCACCCAGGCTCTGCTGTCATCGGTGTGATTTTATAAGGACTGTTTCAGCTTCATTGGACAGTACAGTAGAGGGAGAGAGAGAGGGATAGATAGAGAGATAGATAGAGAGATAGATAGAGAGATAGATAGAGAGATAGAGAGAGAGATAGATAGAGAGAGAGGGAGAGAGAGAGAGAGATGTAGAGAGAGGGGGGGTTGTGTGGCGGGAGTCGAACCCTCGATGTTGCGCTCTCATTGAGTCCTACAGACTGCACCTCTGAGACACACCCAGCAGTGTGACTCATTAAAAATAAACGTCGTCTTTTCTGTGGTGGGTCACCTGGGACATTGTGCGTGAGCTACGTCAGTCAGTCTGGCCTTCCTTTCAATTTGCACCTCCCCGCAATTTCATTAGCTGTGTGTGCGCGTGTGTGCGCGTGTGTGCGCGTGTGTGCGCGTGTGTGCGCGTGTGTGCGCGTGTGTGCGCGTGTGTGCGCGTGTGTGCGCGTGTGAGTGTGTGTGCGTGTATGCATGTATGCGTGTGAGTGTGTGAGTGTGAGTGTGTGTGAGTGTGTGTGAGTGAGTGTGAGTGAGTGTGAGTGAGTGTGAGTGAGTGTGAGTGAGTGTGAGTGAGTGTGAGTGAGTGTGAGTGAGTGTGAGTGTGAGTGAGTGTGAGTGAGTGTGAGTGAGTGTGAGTGAGTGTGAGTGAGTGTGCGCGCGCATGTGTGTGTGTGTGTGTGTGCGTGTGTGTGTGAGTGTGTGTGAGTGTGTGTGAGTGTGTGTGAGTGTGTGTGAGTGTGTGTGAGTGTGAGTGTGAGTGTGAGTGTGAGTGTGAGTGTGAGTGAGTGTGAGTGAGTGTGAGTGAGTGTGAGTGAGTGTGTGTGAGTGTGTGTGAGTGTGTGTGAGTGTGTGTGAGTGTGTGTGAGTGTGTGATTGTGTGTGAGCGTGTGTGAGTGTGTGTGTATGCGTGTGAGCGTGTGTGAGTGTGTGTGTATGCGTGTGAGTGTGAGTGTGTGTGTGTGTGTGTGAGTGTGTGTGTGAGTGTGAGTGTGAGTGTGAGTGTGAGTGTGAGTGTGAGTGTGAGTGTGAGTGTGAGTGTGAGTGTGAATGCGTGTGAGTGTGTGTGCGTGTGAGTGTGTGTGAGTGAGTGTGTGTGTGTGAGTGTGAGTGTGAGTGTGTGTGTGGGGGGGGCTGAGAGCTCAGGATGTCCCAACATCTGGCCCCCGGTGTGGCTGGTCGGGGGTGTCGTTCATCTCTGTCATAACCCCCCCTCACAGACAGAACTCACAGCGACACGGCAGATTCCTCCCACGCAGAATGTGCAAATACGCATTCCTCACCCAGCGCGAGCGTCTAAATCCAGCCCGCGGTTTGATTTAATAAACGGCGCTGTGAACTTTGCCCTGCGTCACAATACAGCTAATGAGAAAATAACAACAGTGTGTGAGCCAGTCCCTCTCCTGAGAGGTGTGTCTGCTGGGAGCTCGGTCTGAAAAGCACGTTCATCACACCCTGCTTTTCAGCGTTAGAGACCAAAGTGCTTTGTTTGGTTTGCAACTGCTTTACATCTTAAGGACCTGAATGTGTCTCTGAATTGCTGTCCCCCGATAGCAACATGGGGTCTCTTTGGTCCCCTGTTTATCACATGGACATGTTTAAGACTAAAGAGGACGATGCATTTGCTCTATGCCCCAAAACTTTGGGTGTGTCTGGGGGCCACAGTGACACAGGGTGTGTTTGGGGGCCACACTGAGGGAGGCGTTTGGCTTTGGTCAGATGTGCAGACGGCCGTGTGGCTCGACGGGCGAGACGATCGAGTCCCGTCTCGCATCACGCCCGGCCACTTTCATACCCATCAGAGAGGCTCATTCCAGGGTCACGGCTCCGCTAAACGCGTTCACACGGGAGTTAATATGGGAGTTTGTGTCGTTTTTAGATGGGAGTTTGTGTCGTTTTTAGATGGGAGTTTGTGTCGTTTTTAGATGGGAGTTTGTGTCGTGTTTAAATGGGAGTTTGTGTCGTGTTTAAATGGGAGTTTGTGTCGTTTTTAGATGGGAGTTTGTGTCGTGTTTAAATGGGAGTTTGTGTCGTTTTTAAATGGGAGTTTGTGTCGTTTTTAGATGGGAGTTTGTGTCGTGTTTAGATGGGAGTTTGTGTCGTGTTTAAATGGGAGTTTGTGTCGTGTTTAAATGGGAGTTTGTGTCGTGTTTAGATGGGAGTTTGTGTCGTGTTTAGATGGGAGTTTGTGTCGTGTTTAAATGGGAGTTTGTGTCGTTTTTAGATGGGAGTTTGTGTCGTGTTTAGATGGGAGTTTGTGTTTCGTTTAAATGGGAGTTTGTGTGGTTTTTTCGATGGCGTGTGTGTGTGAGAGGTGTGTTTTGGAGTGAACAGGCACAGGGATGGGCAGCTCTGGTGCAATGCCCTGCAGGCTGTAACCGCTGCTGATGAACACACTGCAGAAACGGTTGGGTGTGTTTTAGTCGTGTAATGAGACTTCAATTTTCCTTTCCTCTCGTAGAAAATATTAGCTTGTCTTGTGAAACGAAGTGGCTTTGCGCGTCAGCTTTACAGTTGGCCCCGCGAGGTTAAACAGTAGCTTGAGCAGTGAAAAGAGGAAGAATGGAGAAAAACAAGAGGATGGATAAAGAGAGATAGTGAGAGACCTTCACACTTGAGCACTGCCAGCCGTTATCTCCAGATAATGGAAAGGTGGATGACATGGCAGAGATGCAAAAGATGCGAAAGCCATTTGTATGATAATATTCAGCTGTTTCGTCCCCCTGAGCTCGTAAAGTCTCTGTAGATAATGAGGGTCAGGTTATTTTTTGCCGCAGGGCCAGTTTTGTGATTGCCTGTATCTTAGCTTCAGAGAAACTTATAAGATTTTGTTCTTTTTTTTTGGTCACGTCTTTGTCCTGTAATGCAGTCTCCGTTGCCTTTCGGTTCTGTCAGAGTTGGAACACCCTGAAGGTGTGGGATGGGTTTCTGCTGCTGTAGGGTGAACATTAGGGGAGGTCCTTCTTTTGTGGGCGGCTGGGTCACTGAGATTCGAGACCAGGTGATCCTGGGAAATGTTCCCTTTCTTATTATGAATAGCAGTCACATTTAGTACAACCTGGGCACTTTTATTTTACACTATAATGCTTGAATATTGAATTTAGTATTTCTTTGTTGCTCTCTTGTTGCCCGCTCTGCTTTGTAAACCCTTTTCTAGTGGACATATCCCGGATTTTCAGTGGTTTTCTACTGGAGGCTGTGCTACTGCATTCTGATTGGTGCATTAACTTGACGGTTCCTGTGAGTGCTCTAGAGGTGAAGGCGTCTGCGGAGGGCGAGGTCGTGCACACCTGCCCGGCATTGACCTTTGACCCTCTCCACTGCGATCATGGTCGCGCACTCAGTCCGCGTGTTTACTACTGGTAATAGGACACTGACGAATTAGTTGAATTAGGAGTTGAGGATTGTGGGGGTACACGAATGCAAAGGCTTTATTATTTGGGTGTTCTGGTCACTGTTTGTCCAGCGTGCCGTGCCGTAGAGTCCACTGTCCCAGCATCTGAAGCCTTCAGCAGGAGCACAGCGCCTCTCTTCACTGAGAGAATCTGTGGACTGGCGACTAACTGACGGGAGTGCAGACCGCTGTGTCAGGCCTCCTTCCAGAACGTTCCGTACGTGCTCGATTGGATTCAGGTCTGAGGACAGAGCGTGACACTCGGGTAATATGCTCTGTGGACACGGGGTCTTGTCATGTAGAAGAACGCCCCTTTCACGGGGTGAAGATGTTTGCATAATACCAGTTTAAATATTGACCATTAAAGATGGTCATCAGCCTGGTTTGAGTGCACCCAAATCACGCCATGAAAATGCACCTCACTCCATTGCAGAATGATAAGAAAGGTTCAGTGTTGAAACATTGTCGTGTTTCCTGTTCTTCTAGATCATGGGTGTGAAAATAATACCTGCCCCGGGCGAACGCTGGTACCAGGATTACCAAGAGTTCTGCCCTTCAGGGCACGCTTTCTCAGCACTGCGTGGGGGTTTTCCCCCACTGGCCCTGGGGAGTTTTAGCTCATGCGCTGTTCGGGGGTTTCGGTCTGTTTTCTTTCTGCATTTTGCTTCTTTTTCTGCTGCTCTGTAGAGCGTCTTTGTATAGCGCTTTTTACAGAAAACCTTTCCCCAATGTATCTCTTTTTTTACTTCAACTTGGCAGGCAACCAAGCAGGTTGTGTTGCATTGTCACAGGTAATTCGGCTGGTGAAATGGTGAAATGGTGAAATGGTGAAATGGTGAAAACGGCTCATTTTGTAGAATCCTCCATCCACTCTGGCCAGTCGGTGGGAAAGGTGGACGTCCGGCCCTGTGGGAGAGCTCAGTTCAGGTGAAGCGCCTTTCACGTTTCTGTCACCTCCAGAGTCGGAGGAGACCGATCGCTCTCAGGGACGAGCAGACGTCGTGAGATCTGTGTCCAGCGTGAGCTCCCTCACTGCTGCTGCCCGGGAGGCCATGATGATGTCATCGCTCCAAGCTCTCCCCCCGTTAGGCCTGTCGAATCGTAGTGTGCGTCTTCAATGCAAAAGGGTGCATGGTAAATGGACTGCATTTATGTAGCATTTTTATCCAAAGCGTGTTACAATTAATGCCTCTCATTCAGCCGTTCTCACACACGCTCACACAGCAACGGCGATTGGCTGCCATGCGAGGAGCCGACCAGCTCGCGAGGAGCCGACCAGCTCGTCAGGAGCATTCAGGGGTTCGGTGTCTCACTCAGGGACACTTTCACACACTCACGACTGCCAGATGCTCTTACCTCCTGAGCTAATGTGGCCCAAGACGACTGGTGCTACTCTGTTTGCAAGCTACTCTCTGCGTAATCACAGTTATTTGAATGTGGCCGTTTAATCACGGCCTGTACAGGCAGTGTGATGATGTTACAGTGTAATGTAGCGTTGGGGAAAGTGTGGGATCGGCACGGTCTGTTCAGCCTCGCTGATTGTGTGTGTTCAGCACTCCTCTCTGCTGTGTTATTTTTTTTTATTGACGCACGGCTTGTGTGTTGATAGTTTTCCTCCAGAATCATAAAGAGCATTGTTGTGACTGTACATATAGCTCTTGGATAATTGGCTTTGATGTTCTCCTTTGAATACTGGTCTTCCTTTACCAGTGTCTAATCGTTAGCTTAGCACGTTAGCATGTTGGCTATCTCTCCTGCCTTCTCTGGGGGTGTGATAATCAACCAAGAGGACCCGGTGGTGTGTGTTTTGTAGGTTTCCGATACACCCGACCAGCTCAGTAAGACGTGGAGAAGTATTTGAATTTGAACCTAGGTGTGATGGATACTGTTTAAAATGCGTGACAGTTGTGTTCTGTCACCCTGGATCGGTGTGTGCTGGAGGACCGGAGCGGGATGTGCTTGGACTCTCTCAGGCCCTCAGGGGGTTCTCTGGGAGTACCTCAGAGCGCTGGGCGTTTGGGGCGTGACGTGGAGCGGATCGGTTCACTTTCGGTTCGGCGCTGAGGCTGTTACAGCCCGGCGCGTTCCTGCAGTGAGCTCGTGAGCGTCTTGTGAAGCCATGAGGTCATCCCATCATGGGATTGCGTGTGTAATCCGCAGTAATGCTGGTGACCAATCGCTTATTCCTGGAGCACATAGCATAGAGCAGTGTTGCGATACGGTCGCTGTCACCATCGTTTTTCCGTCCATAACTGTAAATTGAGGCTTGATTTTCAACTTAGTCGTACTTAAGTTTCACACACATTTGATGTGCAGGAGACACACATGGAGAAATATGGTGTTTTTCTTCTGGTGCAGGCAGTTGGCGGTGCTGGTGATTCAGTGGCTGTTACCGTTCGCTATTCTAGCGCCATGTTATTCCTGCAGGCCCTGATATATTCTCAGTTCCTCCGTCCACAGACGCAGACACACAGGTTTTAAAAGCTTTCGAGTTTTCCTAAGAGATGACTGCTGAAGAACAGATATGGGTCAAATACCTGAAATGCTGTGTTTCCCTCTTTTAGATGTTCATCAAATCTGAAAACACTCCTCAAGTTCCCTCAGAACTTTCACTGAAACATTAGTAACCAAAACGTATGAATGAAGTGGAAGAATGATTATGGTCTGACTCTGAATACTGATGAACATTGATGTTTCTTTTTTAAATCGTCAGTAACGTACAGGAATTTCACTGGAGGCTAAAAGGTCGGAGTTGTAAAATGATTATTTGACCCAGGTCTGGATTCAGCTGCACTATGTACAGCAGACTGTGTGTGTGTGTGTGTGTGTGTGTGTGTGTGTGTGTGTGTGTGTGTGTGTGTGTGTGTGTGTGTGTGTGTGTGTGTGTGTGTGTGTGTGTGTGTGTGTGTGTGTGTGTGTGTGTGTGTGTGTGTGTGTGTGTGCCCATCTGTTTGTGATGTGTGTGTGACGTGTGTCTGTCTGTGTGCATGCACAGGGGCACGTGTGTGTTTGCACACCCCCTCTTTCTTTGGGGGAACATCTGCACGTCTCTCGTATTCGGTAGCAGGGTAACCCCCCCCCTTCCATAAGCTCCTCAGGCCCTGTTTTCTCCCCGTATTGGAGACAGATGTTCCCCAAAACGAGCCCCCTCTCCTTCAAGCACCAGCCACGGACCCCCCCCAGCCTGTAGACCCTCCCAGCCTGCAGACCCTCATAGCCTGCAGACCCTCATAGCCTGTAGACCCACCCAGCCTGTAGACCCTCCCAGCCTGTAGACCCTCCCAGCCTGTAGACCCTCCCAGCCTGTAGACTCACCCAGCCTGTAGACCCTCCCAGCCTGTAGACCCTCCCAGCCTGTAGACCCACCCAGCCTGTAGACCCACCCAGCCTGTAGACCCACCCAGCCTGTAGACCCACTCAGCCTGTAGACCCATCCAGGCACCACGGCCCAGCGCACTCTGACCTCACCCGCAGTAAAAACGGTAAAGACACTCAGAAAACTTCAACTTTCACTCCAGAGTTGTATCTGAGAGCTGTATCTGAGAGGGTGGGGTCTGGGGGGTGGGGTCTGGGGGGCGGGGGGCCGGTGGAAGACGGTCAGCTCCATAATCGCTCTTTGTTGCTGGATGGCGGGGAGGGGGCTGAGGGAACGCTCTGTTTAGTCTGAGGGGAATGGAAATGCGTCTCAAGGCGCTCTTTATGTTTGGACGCGCGACGCCATGTTGGAGAAACACTGGGCCCGGACGAACAGTCGCTTGTTTTCCCTTTCTCAGGTCCCTGCTCGTCTGCCGTTTTCACTGCGGGGAAAAAGTGTTTGCTAAATGTGCTTCCTGTTGCCCTTTGAAATCACTTGCAAGAAAAAAGAAAAGAAAAAAAACCAAGGCGCGGGGGGGGGGGGGGGGTTGTGTAAACAAAACAGAAGCTTGACAACGGTGTTGCCGTTGTGGTGAAAAAGGGCGTTCCCCTTGGCACACACTTCTTCATAGTTTCTGATTTTCATCGTTTGAGAGCCGCCGAGCGGGATGACATGAGTGTGTATCTTCTGCTAGAAGTTAGAGGGAAGTGGGGACATCCAGACCTCTGGAGTCCTTGGTTTCTCACTGAGATGTGGAAGGAGAGCAGAGATGCAGGGTGGCAGCTGTTGACATGTTTGTTTTTACAGAGGATGGCAGTTCATCTCAGCCGTTAGAAATCACTGGACCTGCGCGCGAGTGTGATATCTCGTCACAGGGTGTGTGAAAGCAGTACTTGCCTGCTAGCGTGTGGAAACCCCCCCTACACACACACACACACACACACACACACACACACACACACACACACAAATACAGATACGCTACTTTTGATGAATGATTTGCTTTTATAATAACGCCACGTCATATGGTATTATGACACGTCTGCCTTGAAACTGAAAATTATTATACATAGATTCCGGAAGAAAAAAATAATTCTGAAAGTATGAATAAACTAAATGATAAAAACTTATTTGGAAGTATGACAATTCCCAGAAATGAAAACTCATTTACAGTAACTGTGCATACGCTTATTTACTCTCAAATTGTACCTGAACAATGTCTCCAGTCTGTATGTCTCCTGGGATATAAGCACATATCTCAGGCATGGGTAGTTTAAGATGTCTCCAGCCTTTCTTGGGTTAAAGCTGTAGGCTGTAATGGCCTTTACACATAGCGGTATATGAGCTTTAAGCAAATACTGTGCTGCCATTTTGGCTGTCACTCTGTGGGCTTCTATTGCTAATAGATTAGCTCAGTCTGGCAGTACTCCAATAAGATTATGAAGTCTTGTATTATAACGTTATAAAAGCGACGTATCCCTTGAACGTTGCTGCCGCGTTCAGAAGGGAATGTTACACGTTGTGCGATTGTGTGGTTGTTCAGAGCTGCAGACGGG
>NC_083777.1:31742068-31762068 GCF_963514075.1 Conger conger | reverse complement strand
GCTGATGTTGCTCTCTCTGCAGGGCTGATGTTGGTCTCTCTGTGGGGCTGATGTTGGTCTCTCTGTGGGGCTGATGTTGCTCTCTCTGCGGGGCTGATGTTGCTCTCTCTGCGGGGCTGATGTTGGTCTCTCTGTGGGGCTGATGTTGCTCTCTCTGCGGGGCTGATGTTTGTCTCTCTGCGGGGCTGATGTTGGTCTCTCTGTGGGGCTGATGTTGCTCTCTCTGTGGGGCTGATGTTGGTCTCTCTGCGGGGCTGATGTTGGTCTCTCTGCGGGGCTGATGTTGCTCTCTCTCCCTCTCTGCAGACGAGCGAGAGGCGGTGCAGAAGAAGACCTTCACTAAGTGGGTGAACTCCCACCTGGCGCGCGTGTCCTGCCGCATCACAGACCTGTACATGGACCTGCGGGACGGCCGCATGCTCATCAAGCTGCTGGAGGTGCTGAGCGGGGAGAGGCTGGTGAGTGCCCCCAAACGCCCCTAAACACCCACACACCCCCACACACACCCCCACACACACCCCCACACACAGCCCCACACACACCCCCACACACACCCCACTGAGCGGGGAGAGGCTGGTGAGTTAGCATCTGATTAGATATCGCCCCCCACTTCTACCACATTTAAATGCTAAATGGTTGGCATTTAATTTTATATAGCGCCTTTATCCAAAGCGCTGTACAATTGATGCTTCTCATTCACCCATTCATACACACACACTCACACACCGACGGCGATTGGCTGCCATGCAAGGCCCCGACCAGCTCGTCAGGAGCATTTGGGGGTTAGGTGTCTTGCTCAGGGACACTTTGACACAGCCCGGGCAGGGGATCGAACCGGCAACCCTCCGACTGCCAGATGACTGCTCTTACTGCCTGAGCCATGTCGCCCCAATTTACCACATTTATTACATTTACCACACCTCCCACATCTACCACACCTCCCACATTTACCACACCTACGACATTTACTACATTTCCCACATTTACCACATTTACTACATTTACCACATTTACCACATTTACTACATTTACCACACCTCCCACATCTACCACACCTCCCACATCTACCACACCTCCCACATTTACCACACCTACGACATTTACCACATTTACCAGATTTACCACACCTCCCACATTTACCACACCTACGACATTTACTACATTTACCACATTTACCACATCTACCACACCTCCCACATTTACCACACCTACGACATTTACCATATTTCCCACATTTCCCACATTTCCCACATTTACCACATTTACTACATTTACCACACCTCCCACATTTACCACACCTACGACATTTACCACATTTACCACATTTATCACACCTCCCACATCTACCACACCTCCCACATTTACCACACCTACGACATTTACCACATTTACCACATTTACCACACCTCCCACATCTACCACACCTCCCACATTTACCACACCTATGACATTTACCACATTTCCCACATTTACCACATTTGCGACGTTTCCCACATTTAACACATTTCCCACATTTCCCATATTTCCCACATTTCCCACATTTCCCACATTTCCCACATTTCCCACATTTACTACATTTACCACATTTCCCACATTTACCACATTTACTACATTTACCACATTTACCACATTTACCACATCTACCACACCTCCCACTTTTACCACATTTACCATATTTCCCACATTTACCACATTTACCACATTTACTACATTTACTACATTTACCACATTTACTACATCTACCACACCTCCCACATCTACCACACCTCCCACATTTACCACACCTACGACATTTACCACATTTACCACATTTCCCACATTTACCACATTTGCGACGTTTCCCACATTTAACACATTTAACACATTTACCACATTTACCACATTTCCCACATTTACCACATTTACTACATTTCCCACATTTACCACATTTACTACATTTACCACATTTACTACATTTCCCACATTTACCACATTTCCCACATCTACCACACCTCCCACATTTACCATATTTACCACATTTACTGGCTCGCTGCCAGAGTCTCTCAGTACCTCAGAGAGAGACGCACAGTAATGACATCATCGCCTGAGAGTCATGATAACCATGTCAACTTTTAAGTGGGGTAAACCTGAACTTTGGCTGTGCTGACTCCGTTCTCTTCTGCAGTGTTGTAAAATGAAGTCATCCACACGTCCACCGGCCATAAGTCATTTACCAGCTTCTACAAAATGTCTACTCTCCCCTCTGATACTCTGACACCTGTACAGTAGACCGCTTTATCATGAAAGCATAATGAAAGGGACATTTGTCTGCCCCCCACCCCCCCCCACCCCCCTGTGAGTGCTAGTCTGCTCGCACAATGTGCCAAGTCTGTGACCCTTTCTATTGGTTGATAGTGTCACTGTGGGAAAGATGTGACCGCAAGTTCAAACAGACTTTGATCCACAGCCTGTGCTGTTGGCATGCTACTTCAAACTTTTTATTTGTAAAAATGCTGTCCGTTCATGCAGCTGGGTCTCCAACAGAGCCATTCAGCCAGTCAGCTCCGCCCCCACCCCCCACCCCCCACACGCCGGGAGTCCAATGTCTGACCCACCCCAGAGCATAAAGCACAGCTTTTTACGACCCTGTTAATCATCTGTCCTCCTCACCTCTACCCACACAACACTGACGTACCTGTCCCAGACTACACCCTGGGGGCGACATGGCTCGGGCAGTAAGAGCAGTCGTCTGGCAGTCGGAGGGTTGCCGGTTCGATCCCCTGCCCGGGCTGTGTCGAAGTGTCCATGAGCAAGACACCTAACCCCCAAATGCTCCTGACGAGCTGGTCGGGGCCCTGCATGGCAGCCAATCGCCGTTGGTGTGTGAGTGTGTGTGGCCATTATAACTGCCTGCCATTTACCCTTACACACACTATTATATTACTGTTCTAATGCGTAGTATTTATGGTTTATGTGTGTAGTTTATTCCAGTTGATTGTGTAGCTTGAAAGCACAGTCCTTGAGGGCTGACAACTGCTGTTTTTCCACCCTCCCTTTACCTGGGAGTCAGGTGTGAAGATAGTCTGGCCAATCAGTAGCACTAAACTTCAGTCAATTACCCTGGAGAAAAGAAAACCGGGGTGGATTCGGATTCCAGGCTTGTGAATGATGTACTGTAGGCCCTACTACTGAGAGCCCATGAGCGCTACGCTAACCCTGCGCTACGCTAACCCTGCGCCCCCTCTCTCTCCCCCAGCCGAAGCCCACTAAGGGCCGCATGCGGATCCACTGCCTGGAGAACGTGGACAAGGCCCTGCAGTTCCTGAAGGAGCAGCGCGTGCACCTGGAGAACATGGGCTCCCACGACATCGTCGACGGCAACCACCGCCTCACACTGGGGCTCATCTGGACCATCATCCTCCGCTTCCAGGTGAGCGGCCTGACCTAGCCTAGCCTAGCCTAGCCTAGCTTAACCTAGCTTAACCTAGCCTAGCATAGCATAGCTTCCAGGTGAGCGGTTTGGTTTGGTCTTCTCTGTGCTGATTGGTCCCTCTGCGTGTGACAGATCCAGGACATCAGCGTGGAGACCGAGGACAACAAGGAGAAGAAGTCTGCGAAGGACGCGCTGCTGCTCTGGTGCCAGATGAAGACCGCGGGGTGAGCGAGCGGGCGGGGCCCTGAGAGCGTCTTATATCGCAATACTGAGCCTTATATCACAATACTGCGCCTTATATCGCAATACTGCGCCGTATATCACAATACTGCGCCTTATATCACAATACTGCGCCTTATATCACAATACTGAGCCTTATATCACAATACTGCGCCTTATATCACAATACTGCGCCTTATATCACAATACTGCGTCTTACATCACAATACTGCGCCTTATATCGCAATACCTCGCCTTATATCGCAATACCGTGCCTTGTATCGCAATACCGCACCTTATATCACAATACTGTGTCTTATATCACAGTACCGCGCCTTATATCACAGTACCGCGCCTTATATCACAATACCGCGCCTTATATCACAATACCGCGCCTTATATCACAGTACTGCTTAAACAAAAGTTCCAGGTCTCTCAGAGCACAGGGATTTGCCCAGGCCTGCAGACGACCTGTGTGAAACTGAATAGCCACCAATCAGTGGAAGGGTGAAAGGTCACAGCAAGGAACACAGCCCTTGTTTTTATAAATGCAGCTGCACAGTACCTCTACACAGTGTAGCATGGAATTTGGTTACATTTACGCAACTTTTCATTTGAGTGTTCCCCTCCCTGAGTGTAAGCTGTTAAACGTGGTCAGGTCGCTGGGGCTAAACAGGAAGTATCTGTATGAAGGACGCATTGTGCTCTGCTTTCATTGGGTCTTTGGGTAAAGAGTGGAATGGCCTGGGGCTGATGGGTCTGACTGCCCCTCTTGTTCCTGATCTTGTTGTTCAGACGCTTGTGGAGATGGTTGTGGTCATGTGTTCGGAGTATGCTGGCTGAACCATGAAATTAGAAATAATTTAGGACGTAAAAATATGAACTGTGCCCTGCTGGCACGCACATGTAAAAGTGATGTAGAGCAGGAATCATGCTGCTTTTCCACCCTCCCTTTACCTGGGAGTCAGGTGTGTCCACCCTCCCTTTACCTGGGAGTCAGGTGTGTTCACCCTCCCTTTACCTGGGAGTCAGGTGTGTTCACCCTCCCTTTACCTGGGAGTCAGGTGTGTTCAGCCTCCCTTTACCTGGGAGTCAGGTGTGTTCAGCCTCCCTTTGCCTGGGAGTCAGGTGTGTTCAGCCTCCCTTTGCCTGGGAGTCAGGTGTGTTCAGCATCCCTTTACCTGGGAGTCAGGTGTGAAGACAATTGTTCAGTTAATGACCCAAAAGAAAATAAAACCAGGGTCGGGATTTGGATTGGAGCGTCTGATTTGAAGATCCCTGAGTAAAGTTTTAGCCTGAGTGTTTAACAGCTTAAATGTGTTGTAGCACATGAAAAATGATCGTCTGTCTTTGCTTTGTGTCTTGCAGGTATCCCAACGTCAACATTCACAACTTCTCCACCAGCTGGAGGGATGGCATGGCCTTCAATGCCCTCATACACAAACACAGGTATGACACGTACACAAACATGGATATGACACGTACACAAACCCGGGTACTTACCCATAATTCATAGTGCCATTCAGAATGAATTGTTGCTACCATTAATTTCTCTGAGTTTACGCCCTGAGACCGTTTATAAGACTGGTCAGGTGCTAGCATTAGCTGTATCAGACTGTCTCCCTGTGTCCCCACAGACCGGACCTGATCGACTTTGACAAGCTGAAGAAGTCCAACGCCCACTACAACCTGCAGAACGCCTTTAACCTGGCTGAGCAACACCTGGGCCTCACCAAGCTCCTGGACCCCGAGGGTGAGAGACGCACACGCTCACGCTCACGCTCACGCTCACGCACACGCACACGCACACTCACTCGCACACGCACACGCTCACGCTCACGCACACGCACACGCACACGCACACGCACACGCACACTCACACTCACACTCACTCGCACACGCACACGCACACGCTCACGCACACGCACACTCACACGCACACTCACTCGCACACGCACACGCTCACGCACACGCACACGCACACGCACACGCTCACACTCACACTCACACTCACCCCCACCCCGTCAGGCCCCTCAAACTGCTCTCCGAAATTAACCCCGGCTTTTCAGATCTGTCATGAACGATCCCACGTGACCCCTTCAAAACAAATAACTGGGTTTCATCACCCTTTTTCTGTTTAATCCTGTTATTGTTCTTTAAAAAGGATATGGTGACAAGAGTGCTTGTTTTCAGGGTAAAGATAACATCTCTGTCCTGAACTGTGCAGGGCTGAAATAAGTACATTACAGACATGGAGTTTGTAATCAGCAGCGGCACAAAGCCGGGAGTAGTCCCCGAGAACAGAACTGTGTTGACCGCTGTCAGGAATCAGCAACGTTAAGTCACGCTTAAGTCACAGTTCACTTGCTGCCAATGGCTCATTGTTTGAGTGCTGCGTATTTTCAGATTTTGAGAGGGTAATGGGCAGCAGGGTGGATGGAGGGCTTTGGCTGATTACTGAGCTTCCATTTAACCTCCCGAAACGGCCCAGCCCGTTCCCGGGGATAGCACGAGGCCGAATTCATTTCAGAGAATAACGCTCTTATCTGGGGCTGAACTGAAATTCATAGTGTCGCCTGCCTCAGACGTGCCGGCCCGCAGACAGACAGGTAGCACACGGCAGCACTCCGGATATTGGACATTGATGCCATCGCCATGCTTATCAGTCTGGTCACCATGTCTGAACGGTGTTTTAGAAAGTGCAGAATGAGCCGTGGAACTTTAATATGAGCAAGTTAATATGTCAAACCGCGAGAAAACATTGGTGATAAGAACATAAAAACATAAGAAAAAGTGATGATGAGTGCAGGTCATGCAGCCACACTTAGTGTCGTTTCTCCCCTACATTAGCGTGTCAGTTCTGTCATGTTTACTTTATTTCTCCTTTATTTAACCAGGTGACAGGTGAGTTGAGATGGTTATCTCTTTTACAAGGGAGCCCTGGCCAAGGGAGGAGCAACCAGAGATTACAACATAAAATTAAATACAATACAAAAGCACAACACAAATTTCACATTAAGATGTACAGACAAATAACATTGGCAACATTGCTGATCTCCATTGATTGTATATTTCTGTCGTAAGACGCGGTGATATTGTCCGCCCCGTGTCCTCCCGGCGTTTGTTTGGAAGGCGTTTGTTTAAAGAAATGAGAACAAGGCGCCAGCGCAGCTGTGGAGGAACGCAGTTAGCATCTGTTCTGTACTGCGCGCAGCGTGATCTCGTGATCTCTCCTGTTTTTCTGACGGTTGAGTTAACCTGCTGTTGCTCCGCCGTTCTCCGCCGCACTGCAGCTGACAGTTTGCGAGCGTTGACGTGATAAACCGCGTGTCCCCCTCTGTACGCCGGCTTCCGCCATAACCGCCAGGCTCGTTCCCTGCAGAATGTAACAGACGGCTAGCAGGAAAAAAACCCCAGGTCTTTTTACGAAGCGCGCTGTGTGTACGACAGACTCCACACACCAGGGAGAGCGTGAGAAAACTCCTAAACCATTGTTCTGCGCCCAGACGAAAGCAGGCCTCTCAGACAAGTTCTCCCAAAATGTGCCTCTCAAAACAATTTCCCTTAAAGTAAATTCCCCTTCTCCGCTGGAACGGCCAGGAAACCACGCCTGGACTGTCCTTCCCCTGTAGCTTTGTTGAGTGAGAAAAATGTTGAGTAAAAAAAAAAAAAAAAAATCTGGGAATTTTTTTACACACTTTATGCACGCCAATTCCACCCAGGGTTAACTGCTCTCCTGTTACTGGTCCCGATATCAGCTTGATTGATTTGCTGATTGATTAATCAATTGATTTATTGATTGTTTCTAACTGATCCTGGTATGTATGTATATGGAAGATATTGATCATAATTGATTAATCAGGTGATTTAATCCAATGATTGTTTCTAGCTAACCTTGGTGTCTGTGTGTGTGTGTGTGTGTGGCAGATATCAGCGTGGACCACCCGGATGAGAAGTCCATCATCACCTACGTGGTGACGTACTACCACTACTTCTCCAAGATGAAGGCTCTGAAGGTGGAGGGCAAGAGAATCGGCAAGGTGAGGGGCGTGGCCAGGGCTGAGGGGCGTGGCCAAGGGAAAAGGCCTGGGACTATGATTAAAAAGGAGAAAGGGCTGAAGTTAGTGGGAATGTAAATTTAGAAACTGTGCCCAACGATAATTTAGCAGAATATAAATCATTTCAGTGATATGGGGTGCAGAGATTATCATGACCTGTTACACTGCGCTGTGTCAGGCCTGTCTGGGCGTGGTCAGACTGTGTTGGGTGTCGTGATTGGCTCATTTCTCTGGTCTTCAGGTGCTGGACAACGCCATCGAGACGGAGAAGATGGTGGAGAAGTACGAGTCTCTGGCGTCCGACCTGCTGGAGTGGATCGAGCAGACCATCATCATCCTCAACAACCGCAAGTTCGCCAACTCCCTGGTGGGGGTGCAGCAGCAGCTACAGGCCTTCAACACCTACCGCACCGTGGAGAAGCCCCCGAAGTAAGCCTGACCCCCTAACCCCTCCCCTGACCCCCTAACCCCTCCCCTGACCCCTAACCCCTAACCCAACACCTACCGCACCGTGGAGAAGCCCCCAAAGTAAGACCCTCCCAACCCCCTAACTGTTCCCCTGACCCTAACCACGTAACCCCCTAACCCTAACCCAATTCCTACCACACCATGGAGAAACTCCCAAAGAATAAAGTATGTGCATCAAATGCGCGCGCGTGCGCACACACACACACACACACACACACACACACACACACACACACACACACACACACACACACACTCTCACACACTCACACACACACACACACACACACACACACACACACTCTCACACACTCTCTCACACACACACACACACACACACACACACACTCACACACACACACACACACACACACACACACGCACGCACACACAGGACAGCGTATTCTAAACTTGCAACATACCCAGAGAAATGGAAAGCTACAGTGTGCGATACGGGAGTGAGCTTCACCTTGACAGCGATGACCTCCTCGTGTGGGGACTGCAGTCAGAGACAATGTGCCAGTGTGTTTGTGGAACGGGATGTGACACGGGTGCCAGGCCTTCATGCTCAGTTCTGCTCTTTTCCGTCCTGTTCTTCAGGTTTACCGAGAAGGGCAACCTGGAGGTGCTCCTGTTCACCATCCAGAGCAAGATGAGGGCCAACAACCAGAAGGTGTACATGCCCCGCGAGGGCAAGCTCATCTCAGACATCAACAAGGTGAGCGCCCTCCGTGTCCCTGAGCCTGGAGCTGCACTTCCTGTTTCCTGCAGCCGTGACCCCTGCAGCTGCACTTCCTGTATACACTGTAACTGCGGCCAGCGATACTGTGATGAGCTGGAATATTAGGAATCATCCCCATACGTTGAGGCTGACAAGGTTGTGTGCTGTACAAAGACGAAAGATTGTGCTATTGATGAAGCGCTCCTTTGTTGCAGAATGACCCATATTACACAGTGCGGCCGTTCACAATGAATGGATGATTTGATCATTATTGCGACCGAACCATTCATCCCTTACGGCTAACGCTAGCGCCTGACCGGCGTCTCACTGCCTCTGCTGTGACCCTGCAGCTGCACTTCCTGTTTACCGTAGACATCGCCCCTGCACTTCCTGTTTACCGTAGACATCGCCCCTGCACTTCCTGTTTACCGTAGACATCGCCCCTGCAGCTGCTCTTGCTGTGGTACAGACCGTAAACACCGTGGCCTGAGCCATCCTCATCTCTGCCCAAGGGCTGTCTGAGGCACGTGAAGCTCTGGCGCCCCCTACTGGGATTACAGCAGTACAATTGTACAATCATCCAGGGCAATTCAAATCCACATATTTTGACTGTAAAATACCCCTGTCTTGTCATGCTGTGAATGTAATTTACGCTGAAAAAAGTCAATGACATTTACTAGATTGTGCAAGTTTTCTTCATCACATAAATTTCACGTTTTCTTAACCAACGCCAGGCCTGGGAGAGGCTGGGTTAGTGACAGTAAGCCTGTTTTGGCCCGTGCCAGGCCTGGGAGAGGCTGGGTTAGTGACAGTAAGCCTGTTTTGGCCCGTGCCAGGCCTGGGAGAGGCTGGGTTAGTGACAGTAAGCCTGTTTTGGCCCGTGCCAGGCCTGGGAGAGGCTGGGTTAGTGACAGTAAGCCTGTTTTGGCCCGTGCCAGGCCTGGGAGAGGCTGGGTTAGTGACAGTAAGCCTGTTTTGCCCGTGCCAGGCCTGGGAGAGGCTGGAGAAGGCGGAGCACGAGCGGGAGCTGGCCCTGCGGACGGAGCTGATCCGCCAGGAGAAGCTGGAGCAGCTGGCCCGCCGCTTCGACCGCAAGGCGGCCATGAGGGAGACCTGGCTGAGCGAGAACCAGCGGCTCGTCTCTCAGGTACAGCACCGACACACCTGCACCACACACACACACTCTCTCACACACACACACACACACACACACACACTCACACACACACACACACACACACACACACACACACATGTACACACACACACACACACACACACACATGTACACACACTCACACACACACACACACATGTACACACTCTCTCTCTCACACACACACACACACACACTTTCACACTTTCACACTTTCACACACTCACACTCACACTCACACACACACACACACACTCACACTCACACTCACTCACACTCTCACACACACACACACACACACACACACACACACACACACTCACACTCACACTCACACTCACACACACTCACACACACACACACACACTCACCCAATGCTTACCAATGCTAGCTGGCTAACATGCTCATTAGCACCTAGGCTGTCCATTTTTTGTGTAGTCTGACAACCCATTGATGAATGCTTTCGGTTTGACTCCCTCCCTCCCTCCCTCCCCCTCCTCAGGACAACTTCGGGTTCGACCTCCAGGCGGTGGAGGCGGCCACCAAGAAGCACGAGGCGATCGAGACGGACATCGCGGCGTACGAGGAGCGCGTGCAGGCCGTGCTGGCCGTGGCGCGCGAGCTGGAGGCGGAGGATTACCACGACATCAAGCGCATCGCGGCGCGCCGGGACAACGTGGTGCGCCTGTGGGAGTACCTGCTGGAGCTGCTGCGCGCCCGCCGCCAGCGGCTGGAGATGAACCTCGGCCTGCAGAAGGTCTTCCAGGAGATGCTCTACATCATGGACTGGATGGACGAGATGAAGGCGAGTACCGGCCCTCTCCACACGGGGGCGCCACTCTCTCCTCCTCCGTGTTAAAGGACTGTAACCGTGACTATGACTATTGACCGGCCGTCGTCAACTCTCGGTGTCTCTCCCGCGTAGATGCTGCTGGTCTCGCAGGATTATGGGAAACATCTGCTCGGCGTGGAGGACCTGCTGCAGAAGCACGCCCTGGTGGAGGCTGACATCGCCATCCAGGCCGACCGCGTCAAGTCCGTCAACGCCACGGCGCAGAAGTTCATCATCGACACTGAGGGTGAGCGGAGGGCCGGAGTCTCAGTGACCGCTTCGGGTCGGTACCAGAACCCGTCAGTCTGAACCGGGAGAGGTTCAAGCTAAATGCCTGCCTCAGAGGCAAAGGGACTGTGTCCCACCTGAGAATCAAATCTGTGAGCTCTGTCCCCTGAGCCAGGGATCTCAAACTTCAGCCTTTGAGGCTTCCTTTTGACTTGCAGCCATTTTAGGTTTTGGAAGCAAGGTGTATGAACCCTTCAGCTAAACTGGGATGTAAATTAAGATCACTGTCCCATACACCATTATACTGCACCAGTGTGAGGTGTAGCAGGGCATACACCATTATACTACATCAGTGTGAGGTGTAGCAGGACATTCACCATTATACTACACCAGTGTGAGGTGTAGCAGGACATACACCATTATACTACACCAGTGTAAGGTGTAGCAGGGCATACACCATTATACTACACCAGTGTGAGGTGTAGCAGGTCATACACCATTATACTACACCAGTGTGAGGTGTAGCAGGACATACACCATTATACTACACCAGTGTGAGGTGTAGCAGGTCATACACCATTATACTACACCAGTGTGAGGTGTAGCAGGTCATACACCATTATACTACACCAGTGTGAGGTGTAGCAGGGCATACACCATTATACTACATCAGTGTGAGGTGTAGCAGGACATTCACCATTATACTACACCAGTGTGAGGTGTAGCAGGACATACACCATTATACTACACCAGTGTAAGGTGTAGCAGGGCATACACCATTATACTACACCAGTGTGAGGTGTAGCAGGTCATACACCATTATACTACACCAGTGTGAGGTGTAGCAGGACATACACCATTATACTACACCAGTGTGAGGTGTAGCAGGTCATACACCATTATACTACACCAGTGTGAGGTGTAGCAGGTCATACACCATTATACTACACCAGTGTGAGGTGTAGCAGGGCATACACCATTATACTACACCAGTGTGAGGTGTAGCAGGACATACACCATTATACTACACCAGTGTGAGGTGTAGCAGGTCATACACCATTATACTACACCAGTGTGAGGTGTAGCAGGGCATACACCATTATACTACACCAGTGTGAGGTGTAGCAGGGCATACACCATTATACTACACCAGTGTAAGGTGTAACAGGACATACACCATTATACTACACCAGTGTGAGGTTTAGCAGGGCATACACCATTATACTACACCAGTGTGAGGTGTAGCAGGTCATACACCATTATACTACACCAGTGTGAGGTGTAGCAGGACATACACCATTATACTACACCAGTGTGAGGTGTAGCAGGTCATACACCATTATACTACACCAGTGTGAGGTGTAGCAGGGCATACACCATTATACTACACCAGTGTGAGGTGTAGCAGGACATACACCATTATACTACACCAGTGTGAGGTGTAGCAGGACATACACCATTATACTACACCAGTGTAAGGTGTAGCAGGGCATACACCATTATACTACACCAGTGTGAGGTGTAGCAGGTCATACACCATTATACTACACCAGTGTGAGGTGTAGCAGGACATACACCATTATACTACACCAGTGTGAGGTGTAGCAGGGCATACACCATTATACTACACCAGTGTGATGTTTAGCAGGGCATACACCATTATACTACACCAGTGTGAGGTGTAGCAGGACATACACCATTATACTACACCAGTGTAAGGTGTAGCAGGGCATACACCATTATACTACACCAGTGTGAGGTGTAGCAGGTCATACACCATTATACTACACCAGTGTGAGGTGTAGCAGGACATACACCATTATACTACACCAGTGTGAGGTGTAGCAGGGCATACACCATTATACTACACCAGTGTGAGGTGTAGCAGGACATACACCATTACACTACACCAGTGTGAGGTGTAGCAGGACATACACCATTATACTACACCAGTGTGAGGTGTAGCAGGACATACACCATTATACTACACCAGTGTAAGGTGTAGCAGGGCATACACCATTATACTACACCAGTGTGAGGTGTAGCAGGTCATACACCATTATACTACACCAGTGTGAGGTGTAGCAGGACATACACCATTATACTACACCAGTGTGAGGTGTAGCAGGGCATACACCATTATACTACACCAGTGTGAGGTGTAGCAGGGCATACACCATTATACTACACCAGTGTGAGGTGTAGCAGGACATACACCATTATACTACACCAGTGTAAGGTGTAGCAGGGCATACACCATTATACTACACCAGTGTGAGGTGTAGCAGGTCATACACCATTATACTACACCAGTGTGAGGTGTAGCAGGACATACACCATTATACTACACCAGTGTGAGGTGTAGCAGGGCATACACCATTATACTACACCAGTGTGAGGTGTAGCAGGACATACACCATTATACTACACCAGTGTGAGGTGTAGCAGGGCATACACCATTATACTACACCAGTGTGAGGTGTAACAGGGCATACACCATTATACTACACCAGTGTGAGGTGTAACAGGGCATACACCATTATACTACACCAGTGTGAGGTGTAGCAGGGCATACACCATTATACTACACCAGTGTGAGGTGTAGCAGGTCATACACCATTATACTACACCAGTGTGAGGTGTAGCAGGGCATACTCACGCCCCTCTGTGCCTCTCCTCCAGGCTACAAGCCGTGTGACCCGCAGGTGATCCGGGATCGCGTGGCCCACATGGAGTTCTGTTACCTGGAGCTGGGCCAGCTGGCCGCGGAGCGCCGGGCGCGGCTGGAGGAATCGCGCCGGCTCTGGAAGTTCTTCTGGGAGATGGCGGAGGAGGAGGGCTGGATCCGGGAGAAGGAGCAGATCCTGCGGTCGGACGACTGCGGGAAGGACCTGACGGGCGTGATGCGGCTGCTGAGCCAGCACAAGGCCTTCGAGGACGAGATGACGGGGCGGAGCGGCGGCCTGCAGCACACCGCCCGCGAGGGCGAGGAGATGATCTCCGCCGGGCACTTCGGCGCCGAGAAGATCCGGCAGCGAATCACGGAGGTGCAGGAGCAGTGGGCGGAGCTGGAGCGGCTCTCGGCCGTGCGGAAGGGCGTGCTCCGCGACGCGTGCAACACGCACCAGTTCCAGGCGGACGCGGACGACGTGGACGCCTGGATGCTGGACGTGCTGCGCATCGTGTCCAGCGCGGACGTGGGCCACGACGAGTTCTCCACGCAGGCGCTCGTCAAGAAGCACAAGGACGTGGCCGAGGAGATCGCCAGCTACCGGCCGGCCATCGACGCGCTGGCGGAGCAGTCCCGCGCGCTGCCCGCCCCGCAGGCCGAGGCCCCTGAGGTCAAGGGTCGCCTGGCGGGGATCGAGGAGCGCTACGCGGAGGTGGTGGAGCTGACGCGCCTCAGGAAGCAGGCCCTGCAGGACGCCCTGGCGCTCTACAAGATGTCCAGCGAGGCCGACGCCTGCGAGGTGTGGATCGCTGAGAAGGAGCAGTGGCTCCTCAACATGCACATCCCTGAGAAACTGGAGGACCTGGAGGTGATCCAGCACAGGTAACTACAGCCAACACAACCAACACAATCACACGGGCGACTACAATCAACATAATCACACAGGTAACTACAACCAACACAACCAACACAATCACACAGGTGACTACAATCAACACAATCACACAGGTAACTACAATCAACACAATCACACAGGTAACTACAATCAACACAATCACACAGGTAACCACAACCAACACAATCACACAGGTGACTACAATCAACTCAATCACACAGGTAACTACAACCAACACAACCAACACAATCACACAGGTAACTACAGCAAACACAATCAACACAATCACACAGTTAACTACAGCAAACACAATCAACACAATCACACAGGTAACCACAGCAAACACGATCAACACAATCACACAGGTAACTACAACCAACACAATCACACATAACTACAATCAACACATTCACACAGGTAACTACAACCAACTCAATCAACATAATCACACAGGTAACTACCGCAAACATGTAGTTACAATTTGCTCTTGTTGGGAGTGTTTCATAGGTTCCAGAACACCAGACAAGCTCAGTAAAGCTCAGAAAGGTTTTTGAATCCAAGACTATGATGTAATTGACGCAGGTCTGCTCCCCACTAAAGAGGACCTTGCATGCCAGGGGTCATCACGTTCTTCTGTGCCACCTCTCCCAGTTAAGGACTCTTGCGTGGTTTTAATGGATAAACATGACAAACACAAGCCTGTCTCCTCTCTCCTATCCCGGGATCGCCTCTGTGATTAACAGACCCGACCGTCCGTCAATCAATATCCCTTTGTTATGCTGTGTAATTACCAGCCTAAGCTTGGAGCTAAACGTCCTCCTCAGTGCGTTTAATAGCTTCTGTCTCCCCACTTAGCCCCTGTCTCCGTCTAATGGAGGTGGCCATACAGACCCGGCTCTGTTTAGGGTGAAACCACAATGGGAGCTCTGTGAATAAAAATAGTCTAGTATAAATAGTTTTCAATTTGCCTGCACTATTAATATTTTGCCGTCGATAGTTCGCCATTAGCCCACTAAGTGGAATGCACACTATTTTAAAATGCACAGCCATTTTAAAACACTTAACGTTTTCATCCATCGCAAAGGTTTCGTGTTTTTATTTTTAACAGTCCACACCCAGTTCCCAGGACAGTGTGGTTGCCATTGCAGATTTGGCAAGCCCATTTAAAGGCATACTAGGCTTTTTTTTTACTTAAATGTTATAAAATAACCACGCTCTGCACAGTATCCATGATGCCTCTGTCTTTGAGCCAAAGCCATGCTCCTCTGCCTCTTATTCTGAAACGCGTTTGGGACGTTTCTGTGTGTGGCACTCGTTTCTGTGTGTTGCACTCGTTTCTGTGTGTGGCACTCGTTTCTGTGTGTGGCCCTCGTTTCTGTGTGTGGAGGGGTGAGGGGCCGCAGAGTCTGTGGGACGGGGTCGTGTTTCTGTGGAGCGTATGTAGCTACACCAGTGCCAGAGGCGAAGAAGCACAAGCACTGTAAAGTGAAAAGACATGCTGACAGGACGAGAGCCAACCTTAAGAATTGCTTTTCCTCGATATCGATAAAAAACTGTGATATACCGTATGAATAAAAATGGATATAAAATATAAAAATAGACGTGAGTGGGTGGGGTTGAGGATGGAGGACATCTTTGACTGTAAACTCAAGGCCACATTGAGGGTCACATTCTGGCGTAGTCCTGTGCTGTATGCGTTTAAAAGAGATGCAGTTCCCGTAGCATGGACCTACTGCGGCAGGTTCTGCGTGGGTGTTCTGGTGCAATGTGTGGCAGTTTATTTGTTGGGAATTCAGGCCAGAATATATTCACATCCAGACGGCCTCGTTTCTGCCAGGGTGTTAAATATTCCCACAGAAAAGCTTCATCAAAATATTTTGGGCTGAATCCTGTTTGCGTTTTTTGGTCAGAAGTGGTCGCTTACTTCCAGCCGTGTTTACACCACACCGCACCACATGGGGAAAATGCTGTTATATGCTTTCATTTGTAGTTATTTTTCCACTTGCGTCAGCATCGTTAGTGCTCGAATGCTGTAGCAAAAAAACATCTACGGAGAATAGTTCCAAAATTATTTCATTTTTCTATTTTGAGAGTTGACTTCCCAGGTTCTTTGTTTCACCATTTCATGTCTGTAGCCTTTTAAATGTATTATCCATCCTGTAAATATTATCTCAATGTAATTACATCAATGCAGTCATGTTGTATGTTTGTTTGTAACCCACACTAATATAAGTATTGTCTGACTATACCAACATACTAATCATCAAACCGCCATTGAAATATGACAGCCCAGGAATTATGCGCATGTTGTTTTAATGATTCACGATTAGCCTGCTGAAGCCTCGTCTCTTTCCTTCCCGAGGTTCGAGAGCCTGGAGCCGGAGATGAACAGCCAGGCTTCGCGCGTGGCCGTGGTGAACCAGATCGCCAGGCAGCTGATCCACAGCGGACACCCCAGCGAGAAGGAGATCAAAGCCCAGCAAGACAAGCTCAACACCAGGTAACAAGCCAACTCTAGTCCCAGGCTTCATTCGAGGGCCTCATAGCTCCAGCGTGCCTGTGTCAGGTAGACGAGTGTAGACGTGAGCTTCCCACAGTCGGGGGCTAAAAGCTGTCCTCTTAGTTTTTCTGAGATTTACACGACTTGTCACATTCCTGTTCAAAGGCCCATTGAAGTTAAAACCATGAAAGAGGTCAGCGAAGAGTGGATTTATTTAACAGTGTTTGAAAAGCACAAATGTCAAAACACCTCATTAGCCAGAAGTCATTTTCATTTGGCTCTTGCATGAAAGGGGGGAGACATGGGAGATCTCTGGGAAGGGGGGGGGGGATGGTGGAGGTGGGGGCCGTTCCAGCGTCTGTCAGACATGCCAGCCAGGTCCCCTGTGTTTCCAGCAGACCTTCCCAAACAAACACAACGCCGCACACGGCATCTGGTCTGTAAACAGACGCTTCATTACCCCAGCGAACGGGCTCTGCCTCTCTTCCAGAACGTTCTCTTCCTTCACGGCAACAACCTTTAATCAGTTCGCTGCAGAATAAGAGTGAAACTGTCCTATAAGCAGAGTGTTCATGTGTAACGGCCTGGAACTTTCTCATGACGGGAGACTGTTACGAGTCTTATTCTGTCCCAGATTTATGATCTTAGCTACAAAAGGCCAGTAACTACGATGAATCAACCTCCATCTGTATGTCATATGAGTAAACTGAAAGTTTTTTTTTTATCTTAAAATTAGTTATGATTTCAAATGCCTTTCTTTGGTTTTTTGTAATTATTCCATCCCGTTTTCACTTGAAAAATCCTTTATTTAGGAGAATGGTCTCGAGGTAAATATTTTTGTGGGATACTGAACAATTTGGCGGGTTTGAAAACCTAAAATTGTATAACATTTTGTGTAGCAATCATTCTACTCATGATGATGAAAAAAATTACATTACATTACATTAATGGCATAATGGCAGATGCTCTTATCCAGAGCAATGTACAGTTTATTAGACTAAGCAGGAGACAATCCCCCCCTGGAGCAATGCATGGTTAAGGGCCTTGTTCAAGGGCCCAGCGGCTGTGCAGATCTTATTGTGGCTACACTGGGATTCTAACCACCGACCTTGTGGGTCCCAGTCATGTACCTTAATCACTACGCTACAGGCTGCCCGTGGTTAAGGTACAAAATAATACAATGGCCTGCATGTATGTAGTGCTTTTGACACCTTGGCACGACAAATATGGCACATAAATATAAATATGAAATGAATTAAATATAATATATTGAAGGAGTATCTGTATTTGCTCCTGATTTTCTGTACTCTTCAGCGGAGGTGGAAAGGGAGGGTGGGATGAATGAGAGAAAGAAAAGAATGAGAGGAGGACAGAAAGGAAAGGGTGTGCGTGACATGACCGGCGTGTGTTCCAGGTGGAGTCAGTTCCGTGACCTGGTGGACCTGAAGAAGGAGGCGCTGAACTCGGCCCTGGGCGTGCAGAACTACCACCTGGAGTGCAACGAGACCAAGTCCTGGATCCGCGAGAAGACCAAGGTGATCGAGTCCACGCAGGAGCTGGGCAACGACCTGGCGGGCGTGATGGCGCTGCAGAGGAAGCTGACGGGCATGGAGCGCGACCTCGCCGCCATCGAGGACAAGCTGGGCGACCTCCGCAAGGAGGCGGACCGCCTGGGCGCCGAGCACCCCGACCAGGAGCAGGGCATCGTGGGCCGGCTGGCGGAGATCACGGCGGTGTGGGAGGAGATGAAGGGCACGCTGCGGAACCGCGAGGAGTCGCTGGGCGAGGCCAGCAAGCTGCAGCAGTTCCTGCGGCAGCTCGACGACTTCCAGTCCTGGCTGTCGCGCACGCAGACCGCCATCGCGTCCGAGGACATGCCCAACACGCTCGCCGAGGCCGAGAAGCTGCTGGCCCAGCACGAGGGCATCAAGAGCGAGATCCACAACTACGAGGAGGACTACCAGAAGATGCGGGACATGGGCGAGATGGTGACGCAGGGCCAGACGGACGCCCAGTACATGTTCCTGCGCCAGAGGCTGCAGGCCCTGGACACCGGCTGGAACGAGCTGCACAAGATGTGGGAGAACCGGCAGAACCTGCTGTCCCAGTCCCACGCCCACCAGCTGTTCCTCAGGGACACCAAGCAGGCCGAGGCCTTCCTCAACAACCAGGTGAGCACCCCTTGGCAACCAGGTAACTGTGTCTTAGCAACCGGGTAACCTTATCTCTGCAGCCAGGTAACCTTACCTTAACAACCAGGCAGGCTTAGCATGACTTCCAATGTCTACGACGTCCAGGTCAAAAAATCCCTGACTCCTCGGAAGGTTCTGGAAGGCGTTGTGGATGTTAAACGTCAGACTCCATGTCCATTAAACTGTGTTCTGGTCTAGAGCTCCAGCGAGTCTTATTTTGGCCTGGTCCCTGTGAAGCTCTCTCTGTGTGAGTGTGTGAGTGTGTGAGTGTGTGAGTGTGTGAGTGTGTGAGTGTGTGTATGTGTATGTCTTGTTTACACCAGGGGTGTCCAATCTTATCCAGAAAGGGCTGGTGTGTGTGCAGGTTGTTGTTTTAGCACAGGACTAAGACAGCTGGTTCTACTCTTCTAGGTCTTGATTAAAGACCACGATTAGTTCATTAGTATAATCAGGTGTGTTACTGCTGGGTTAAAACAAAAACCTTTTAGGATAAGATTGGACACCTCTGGTTCACACACTTCCACTTCAGACTTCCATTTCCTCAAAGTCAGGAGTTTGTTTATTTCCTCTTGGTTTTCTGTTACAGTGTTGTTCAAGGTTAAAGTCTAACAGGCTAGTGTATGAGGTTACGGCAGTATTTTAGTTCCT
>NC_083777.1:31639568-31737068 GCF_963514075.1 Conger conger | reverse complement strand
GGTTTTCTCTTTGTAGAGGTAGCGTGGGTCTCTGTGGGTGTCCTCCTGGTGGAGCTCCCTCTCTCTCAGAGCTGAAAAGAAGTGTGAAAGAGAGGCGTTAATCCCCAGAGAAAGCGTCTCTCTCTCTCTCTCTCTCTCTCTCTCTCGCTCTGATGCTCGGCTCATTCATACGATGCCGTCTCCTGCATCAGCGGGCTCTGTACCCAGCCATTACATAACCTCCCTCCTCCCTCCCTCCCTCCCTCCCTCCTCTCGTTTACGTAATGCCCCTCTCCACTCAGCTCCCTGGCGGAGGGGAAGAGAGTCGCGTGAAACACTGAGAATCCGCCACGGCCTCCAAGAGCCTGTATGAGAGAGAGAGAGAACAAGAGAGGGAGAGAGAGAACGAGAGAGAGAGAACGAGAGAGAGGGAGAGAGAGAAAACGAGAGAGGGAGAGAGAGAGAGAGCGAGCGATAGAGAACGAGAGAGAGAGAGAGCGATAGAGAACGAGAGAAACAGCGGGAAAGGGAGGGGGAGAAAGAAAGAGAAAAAAGAAAAAGATAGAGACGGAGAGGACAGACTAAATGTACTGTATGTGTTACATCTAAATAAGGCACATTGAATTGAATTCAGAGAGAGAGAGACAGAGAGAGAGAGAGAGAGCGAGACCAAGATGAGATGGATGTAGAGATGAGGAGATAAGGCAGAAGGAGAGAGAGAGAGAGAGAGAGAGGGCGCTCTGACCTGTGGCCATGTGTTAGATGTTGGAGAAGCAGGTGGAGGTGCGGCAGAAGGAGGTGCAGGAGCTCCAGGGCCAGGCCCAGGTGCTGAGCCAGGAGGGCCGGGACTCGGAGGAGGTGGACGGGCAGCGCAGGGGGGTGGAGAAGAGGTTCCAGGACCTGCTGGACCCCATGACCCAACGCAAGGGCCTCCTCATGGCCTCCAGGGAGATCCACCAGTTCAACAGAGACGTGGAGGACGAGATCGTGAGTGTGCCGTCCAACACACAGAGCTGCTCCCCTCTGAAGGAGAAGCATCTCCTCTTTCTGTTCCCTTTCTTCTCTCCTCTTCTGTCTCTTACTTCCCACCTCTCCCTGTCTCTCTCCCTCTCTGCCCCCCTCTCTCCCTCTCTCTATCCTTCTCTCCTCTCTTTCTCTCCTCCTCTCTCTCTCTCCCCCCCCCCTCTCTGCCCCCCTCTCTCCTCCTCTCTCTCTCTCTCTCTCTCTCTCGGGCCATGGTGAGGATCAGCAGGTGTTGTGATTTGGGGCGGGGTTGTTTTGGGTATCCTCCGTAGGGACAGCGGTGACCCCGTTTGCGCCTCCGCCCACTCCGCTTTCCGTTCCAGGAACATCGTTATTTCTGTAGGCGCGTCCCCGTTTCGCGGTGTCTGAAGCGCCCGTTTCCCCCGCGAAAGCTCTCCGCTGCGGTGCAAACTCACGTCTGTGAATAGCACTGATGAGTCTAAACAGACCACAGCTTTAAGCACACAGGACTGCCTTCTGCAGAAAACTCACAAAAACGCTTTACAGCAGGGATAATCACGGTCCTCCACGGTCCTCCAGATCTGCTGGTTTCCCGCCCTCCCTTTACCTGGGAGTCAGGTGTTAAGACAGTGTGGCCAATCAGTGGCACTAATTGTTAAGTTAATTACCTGGGAGAAAATAAAACCAGGGCTGGATTTGGATTTGGGGGCCAGAGTTGATGGTCCAGAGTAACAGAAGGGCAAAAGCAGGTCTGCACCCCCAAGTGCTGCTGAGGAAAGAGCTTAACCGTGTGTAGTTACGTGGTCCAGCGTAACAGAAGGGTGTGTGTATGTTCATTTGGCTGATTCATTGTGTTTGTTTCACAGCTCTGGGTTGAAGAGAGGATGCCACTGGCCACGTCCACAGACCACGGACACAACCTCCAAACCGTGCAGCTGCTCATCAAGAAGAACCAGGTGGGGAAAAAACAACCCAATTCTAGAAAAGACGTTCCTTCTGTAGTCATGGAAAATCGCTGTCTTTAAATCGTCAGGGAAAATTGGCAAAATAAGAAAATTAACCTCTTCAGAATTAAAAGATGCGACTCATTATCAAATCTTGCAATATCCATTAGCTTACATTCATGGCGAATGGAAAAGTGTGAACATCATGTACATCTTGAGCGCACGTCTGATCTGAGGGGAGGAGAAACATGCCGTATACCGCCCGTAAGTGACCAGTCCTCCACCGTCCCATCACCCCCCTCTCCAGACCCTGCAGAAGGAGATCCAGGGGCACCAGCCGCGACGGGACGACATCTTCGAGCGCAGCCAGAGCATCGTGCGGGACGACAGCCCGAGTGCGGACGGCATCCGGCAGCGCCTGGGCGACCTGCGGGCGCTGTGGCGCCTCCTGGTGGAGGAGGTGGAGAAGCGGCACGGCCGGCTGGAGGAGGCGCACCGCGCCCAGCAGTACTACTTCGACGCTGCGGAGGCCGAGGCCTGGATGAGCGAGCAGGAGCTCTACATGATGTCAGAGGAGAAGGCCAAGGTGCAGTATGGGATACTGGAGGGGCCACGGTGCATTGTGGGATACTGGAGGGAGCAGTCAATGTGTATTATGGGATACTGGAGGGGGCATGGTGCATTATGGGATACTGGAGGGGCCTGGGTGCAGTATGGGATACTGGAGGGGGCAAGGTGCAGTATGGGATACTGGAGGGAGGGGGCAAGGTGCATCATGGGATACTGGGGGAAGGGAGACCTTCGGTGGTGAAGGGGCTGTTGCATGGTGGGAAGTCTGATTGTGATAAGTGCCGCTGACCCCCCCCCCGCCCCCCCCCCCCAGGACGAGCAGAGCTCGGTGGCCATGCTGAAGAAGCACCAGATCGTGGAGCAGTCGGTGGAGGACTACGCCGAGGCCGTGCACCAGCTCTCCCAGACCAGCAGGGCCCTGGTGGGAGCCGGGCACCCCGAGAGGTGAGCCCCAAACCCCCCGAATCCTCCCAGATCCACCCCTGTCTGTACCACACCCCATACACACAGGAGAGGGTCAGACCCCATACACACAGGAGTGTTCAGACCCCATACACACAGGAGAGGGTCACACCCCATACACACAGGAGAGGGGTCAGACCCCATACACACAGGAGAGGGTCAGACCCCATACACACAGGAGAGGGGTCAGACCCCATACACAGAGGAGAGGGGTCAGACCCCATACACACAGGAGCGGGGTCATGCTCAAAAATGTAAAAATATTCCATCTGGCGAGGAGTAGAAATGAGGTCACCACGGCAGTGTGGGCTCTCTGGGCTGTGTGCAGGCGGTGAGCACCAGAGCAGAGCTCATGAAGCTGCTCATCTCCGCTCCGATTCCATCTGCCCGCGTCTCAGCACTCTATCTGAGGCTGGGAGAACAATGCGATGAAATTGATGGAAACATATATTTTTTTGAAGTCACATCCTCCAGAAAGCCCAAAAATGGGTGACCGGCCCAAGCTGCCAGTCTCTTAATTACATAATCTTGCTGCATCCTCTGCAGAATACTTGCGTAACGGCAGTTGATGGAAACGCACACTGATTCACATTTTTCGTAAATTGGCTGAACATTAGCGGAACATTTGGATGGAATGTTAGTGGCAGTGGCAGGTGGATGAGCTCTGGACCCTGAGCGTACCTGGCAGGGAGAGGTCTCAGGTAGATGAGCTCTGGACCCTGAGCGTACCTGGCAGGGAGAGGTCTCAGGTGGATGAGCTCTGGACCCTGAGCGTACCTGGCAGGGAGAGGTCTCAGGTAGATGAGCTCTGGACCCTGAGCGTACCTGGCAGGGAGAGGTCTCAGGTGGATGAGCTCTGGACCCTGAGCGTACCTGGCAGGGAGAGGTCTCAGGTGGATGAGCTCTGGACCCTGAGCGTACCTGGCAGGGAGAGGTCTCAGGTGGATGAGCTCTGGACCCTGAGCGTACCTGGCAGGGAGAGGTCTCAGGTAGATGAGCTCTGGACCCTGAGCGTACCTGAGCGTACCTGAGCGTACCTGAGCGTACCGGGCAGGGAGAGGTCTCAGGTAGATGGGCTGAAGGTGTCTCTCCCCCCAGTGAGCGGATCAGCATGCGGCAGTCGCAGGTGGATAAGCTGTACGCCGGGCTGAAGGACCTGTCGGAGGAGCGCAGGGGGAAGCTGGACGAGAGGTTCCGGCTCTTCCAGCTCAACCGCGAGGTGGACGACCTGGAGCAGTGGATCGCCGAGCGCGAGGTGGTGGCCGGATCCCACGAGCTGGGGCAGGACTACGAGCACGTCACGGTACGACATCATAATCATCATCATCATCACCATCATTATTAATGTCATCATCATCATCATCATCATCATCATCATTATTAATGTCATCATCATAAATATAACAATAACTACGAGCACGTCACGGTACGACTCATCATCATCATCATCATCATCATCATCATCACCATCATTACATTATTGGCATTTAGCAGACGTTCTTATCCAGAGCGACGTACAGTTGATTAGACTAAGCAGGAGACGATCCTCCCCTGGAGCAATGCAGGGTTAAGGGCCTTGCTCAAGGGCCCAACGGCTGTGCGGATCTTATTGTAGCTACACCGGGATTAGAACCACCGACCTTGCGTGTCCCAGTCATTTACCTTAACCACTACACTACAGTGATGTACCTTAACCACTATGCTATAGTCATGTACCTTAACCACTATGTTACAGGGTCATGTACCTTAACCACTACACTACAGTCATGTACCTTAACCACTTCACTACAGTCATGTACCTTAACCACTAAACTACAGTCATGCACCTTAACCACTACACTACAGTCATGCACCTTAACCACTACACTACAGTCATGTACTTTAACCACTACACTACAGGCCACCCCACATCATCATCACAGATATAACAGTAACTACGAGCATGTCTCAGTGCGACATCATGATCACTCTACCCCCTCCCCTCCCCCCAGATGCTGCAGGAGCGGTTCCGGGAGTTTGCGCGGGACACGGGGAACATCGGGCAGGAGCGGGTGGACGGGGTGAACCAGCTGGCGGACGAGCTGATAAACTCGGGCCACGCGGACGCAGCCACGGTGGCGGAGTGGAAGGACGGGCTGAACGAGGCCTGGGCCGACCTGCTGGAGCTCATCGACACGCGCACGCAGATCCTCGCCGCCTCCTACGAGCTGCACAAGTTCTACCACGACGCCAAGGAGATCCTGGGCCGCATCCTGGACAAGCACAAGAAGCTTCCGGAAGAGCTGGGCCGCGACCAGAACACAGTGGAGACGCTGCAGAGGATGCACACCACCTTCGAGCACGACATCCAGGCCCTGGGCACGCAGGTACGAGCCCCCACAATGCACCTCACCTTCACCAGCCCCCACAATGCACCTCATTCAGAGCTCCCACAATGCACCTCGCTTCAGAGCTCCCACAATGCACCTCACCTTCAGAGGCACACACCTGTGTGTGTAGTGTCAGAGGCACACACCTGTGTGCGTAGTATCAGAGATCAGAGGCACACACCTGTGTGTGTAGTATCAGAGGCACACACCTGTGTGTGTAGTATCAGAGGCACACACCTGTGTGTGTAGTATCAGAGGCACACACCTGTGTGTGTAGTATCAGAGGCACACACCTGTGTGTGTAATATCAGAGGCACACACCTGTGTGTGTAATATCAGAGGCACACACCTGTGTGTGTAATATCAGAGGCACACACCTGTGTGTGTAATATCAGAGGCACACACCTGTGTGTGTAATATCAGAGGTACACACCTGTGTGTGTAACATCACCTGTAATGTCCCCAGGTGCGGCAGCTCCAGGAGGACGCGGTGCGTCTGCAGTCGGCCTACGCCGGGGACAAGGCCGATGACATCCAGAAGCGGGAGGGCGAGGTGCTGGAGGCCTGGAAGGCCCTGCTGGAGGCCTGCGACGGGCGCAGGGTGCGGCTGCTCGACACCGGGGACAAGTTCCGCTTCTTCAGCCTGGTGCGCGACCTCATGCTCTGGATGGAGGACGTCATCCGCCTCATCGAGGCCCAGGAGAAGCCCAGGTACGAGGGGGGGTCAGGAGAAGCCCAGGTACGAGGGGGTGGGCAGGAGAAGCCCAGGTACGAGGGGGGGGTCAGGAGAAGCCCAGGTACGGGGGGGGGGGGGGGGGGAGTCCAGGTACGAGGGGGGGGAGAAGCCCAGGTACGAGGGGGGGGAGAAGCCCAGGTACGAGGGGGGGGAGAGGCCAGGTACGAGGGGGGCGAGGGAGGGTCATTTTAATGGTCTCATGGGCGGAAAAGTTTCAAATGACTAATTGATCCAGGTCTCGTTCCCCTTGTTAACAAATCCCGCAGAATGATTACTGAAAAGACCATAATGTAAATACTGCATTAAAAGCCCTTTCCTCTCCGGTCGTCCGTGAGACCCGAATCCTTCTCTGTCGTCTTTAAAAGCACCGAGACGCAAATCTGGGCCAAACCCCCCGAAATACCCTGCAGAGAGAAATCCAGGCCAAACCACACTCTGAGTCTGAGTCCCAGAGACCGCGGTTTTCTGCCCGTTTCACCGCCAGCCTCTCAGAGTGGTAAAATGTAGATGGTGAAGAGGAGGGGGCCAAGGACTGCGCACAGGACTATGGTCCGGAGTCAGCGAGGCTGCAGCTCCGTTAGCGCTGGGAGCCATTTTCTATTCACGTCGAGAGAAATCAAATGTAGATCACCGACCAGTCACAGGGCGTGTTTCTGTTGCGGTGGAAACGGTCTTCAGCAGTTCTCAGTCCTCTGAGAGTGAGTGTCGGCGGCCATTTTGGAATTGCAGCCAGCCTGAGAACATCGACTGTATCTCAGAACGCTGCGCGTGTGAACAGGGTCTCTCTGTTCCCTCGGTTAAGTAAATGGTCGGCATTTATATAGCGCCTTTATCCAAAGCGCTGTACAATTGATGCTTCTCATTCACCCATTCATATACACACTCACACACCGACGGCGATTGGCTGCCATGCAAGGCGCCGACCAGCTCGTCAGGAGCATTTGGGGGTTAGGTGACTTGCTCAGGGACACTTCGACACAGCCTGGGCGGGGAATCGAACCGGCAAGACGACTGCTCTTACTGCCTGAGCCATGTCGCCCCCATAAGTGTGGGTGTGGTCTGTGTACCTGATGCACTGAAAATGTCCTATATTTTAGGAAATAGTTCTCCAAATACTCCCGCATTATTTTCTGTTTTTGTTTTTCAAATCACTATTTTTGGATTTTGGATCTGTCAATGAAAGGAAACCAATTGGGAAACAAAGCAAACCAATTCGTGCACAACCTATAAATCTTTAAATAAATTCTGAAAGGAACAGTCAGACCGTGCGAGAAACAGAACGTCTGACTGGCCTTGTTGTTAATCCACTGTACTGAGTGCACGCACACCCTGCTGTGGGAAGTGCCATAAGTGTGATGTCCGTAACCTAGGAGAGCAGGTGACTTCCGCTTGATCAGAATCAGCCCTGGCTTTAACGCTGCAGTCTCAGCTGGGTCTGAGTGGAGCAGGCTGGTCTCTAGCTGGTCTCTGCCTCAGACTGAAAGCCTGATCGCTGTAATTCACTGTAATTAAATGGATCCGGTGAAGCCTCCTCCTCCGCTCCCCCTGACTGCTCTGGGGGGGAAGGGAGTAACGGAGATCCGGTTTTGAAGGCCACAATTATGGGTCTCGGTTTCCCCCCACCCCCCGGAGCCTGATTAATTACACTGTTAGAGGGGCCGGATAATGGGCCCTCAGCCCTGTGTCCACACCCCTGCCTGAGGAGAGAAAGACTGCTGTGTTTTTGGACACCAGGTCTGCTCCATGAGCACAGGGAGGGAGGGAGGGAGGGAGGGAGGCAGGGGCGTGGATTTGCTCAGGCATGTTGGTGTGACATCTCACCTGATGTGGCCAGAAAATATAACACAGAGCTAAATGCTACTCAGAGGGGGAAAAAAACTATTGCCATATATTTCAAATATATTACCATATATTGCAAATACATGGCAATATTTGTTGATGCTTCCTCAAATATATTACTAAGCCCTTATCGTACATTTCCAAATATACAAAAAGTGCTGTTTTTTAATATTTTTGTGCCACTTTTTCCTGTTTTGCATATATTGCTAAATACATTTCACATGTGTTTTTCTGTGTTGGCCGTCCTGCACGGCGCTAGCTGCTAACGTGCTAACGTGCTATCCTGTGCTGGCTACAGGGACGTGTCCTCGGTGGAGCTCCTGATGAATAACCACCAGGGCATCAAGGCCGAGATCGACGCACGCAACGACAGCTTCACCACCTGCATCGAGCTGGGCAAGGCGCTGTTGGCACGGAAACACTACGCATCGGAGGAGGTGCCTCACCCCCGCCGCGCTGTCACTCAACGTCCGCTCGACCAATCACACGGCTGCGGCCCACTGAATGTCATTTGTAATTAGCGGGATTTTTTCATCATAAATGGAGAACAGATCGGGCACACATATTTTACCAAGCAGGTTACACGTAGGGGTGAACTCCGTGCACATGCACTGAAAAAAGATCAAATATGTGACCATATATGAATACATGCTTATTTTTACGTATGAATTTTCACCCATTTTAATCTTCTTGCCACACATATGTACTTGTGTACCACTTCTGTCAAGCCCTGGTTATACAAATTAAATTATTATTTTATACTTAGTAATAGTATTTACTTGGTAATTACTTTGCTTAGTATTGTACTTTCAATAACCTTAACGAGTCCAGCTTGACCAATATGTATTGACATGACTGTGTTTATTTAGGCATTGTTGTTATTCTGATCACCTGACCCTCCCGCACAGATCAAAGAGAAGCTCCTGCAGCTCACAGACAAGAGGAAAGACATGATTGACAAGTGGGAGGACCGGTGGGAGTGGCTAAGACTGGGTAACCGTTTGATGTTGTTTGGAGCCCTTCCACTCATGGAAATGGTCACCATTTATATGTATATATATTTATACCAGAACAGCTAATAAGACCAATGACGTTACCTGAAGTTGTGTTCGTGAGGTGGTAAAGCCACACTGGAGCTTGAACAGAGAGTTTCTGACGGACCTTTCTGCAGGTCCCATATAGGGCCCTTGGGGCACCCCGGTCTGTGCTGTAACTGGGTCCTGAGGACAGTCGAGGTGTAGAATTTAGTGTAGAGTCCATTGTCACATGTCTGGCCCTCTTGCGTTCCCCTCCAGTTCTGGAGGTGCACCAGTTCTCGCGGGACGCGGGCGTGGCCGAGGCGTGGCTGCTGGGGCAGGAGCCGTACCTGTCGAGCCGGGAGATGGGCCAGAATGTGGACGAGGTGGAGAAGCTCATCAAGAGACACGAGGCCTTCGAGAAGTCCGCCGCCACCTGGGAGGAGAGGTTCTCCGCCCTGGAGCGGCTCACTACGGTGAGGAGGGGGGTCTGGAGCGGCTCACTACGGTGAGGAGGGGGGTCTGGGGCGGACACTACGGTGAGGAGGGGGGTCTGGAGCGGCTCACTGCGGTGAGGAGGGGGGTCTGGGGCGGACCACTGCGGTGAGGAGGGGGGGTCTGGAGCAGCTCACTGCGGTGAGGAGGCGGGGTCTGGAGCGGCTCACTACGGTGAGGAGGGGGGTCTGGGGCGGACCACTGCGGTGAGGAGGGGGGGTCTGGGGCGGACCACTGCGGTGAGGAGGGGGGGTCTGGAGCAGCTCACTGCGGTGAGGAGGGGGGTCTGGAGCGGACCACTACGGTGAGGAGGGGGGTCTGGAGCAGCTCACTACGGTGAGGAGGGGGGGTCTGGAGCGGCTCACTACGGTGAGGAGGGGGGTCTGGGGCGGACCACTGCGGTGAGGAGGGGGGTCTGGAGCAGCTCACTGCGGTGAGGAGGGGGGTCTGGGGCTGGAGGTGGGGTTAGTTTTGGGGCAGGAGGGGTAATGGGTGTGTGTTGGGGGTGATTGACGGGTGTGTGTTGGGGCAGTTGGAGTTGGGGGTAGTTTTGGGGGCAGGAGGGGTAACGGGTGTGTGTTGGGGCCGATGGAGTTGGAGGTGGGGGTAGTTTTGGGGGCAGGAGGGGTAACGGGTGTGTGTTGGGGGTGATTGACGGGTGTGTGTTGGGGGTGATTGACGGGTGTGTGTTGGGGCAGATGGAGCTGCTGGAGGTGCGGCGGGGGCAGGAGGAGGAGGAGCGCAAGCGTCTGGCTGCCGCCCCGACCGAGGCGCTTCCCACCTCCGATTCACAGTCGCCACAGCAACGGTAAGAGTCCCGCTGAGATAAACTGAAATGACGTAAAAACAATAATAATCAGTTATACTTATACATTTAAAGTGAGTGGCATTCTGGTGTGTTATATTATCAGAGAGCACTGGCTTTTGCTTCAGCCCAGCACCAACACACCTGAGGAACTAATCTGACCGGGCCGTCGTCTTCAGTCATGACTTTGATCAGTAGAATCAGGTGTTGTAGTGCGGGGCTGAAACAAAACCCTGCAAAACACTTCAGACCCCCCTGGTTCTGAAGTGCGTGTCCCAGGTCACTCACAGACTCACAGACAGACTCACAGACAGTACCTCCACCTCCTCTGAGTGCGTGTTCCCGTGTTGTCTCTCCACAGGGAGGGTGAGCAGATCTCCCAGAACGGCCTGCCCTCCGACCAGGACTCTCCCCGGGTTAGTTACCGATCCCGCGCCTACCCCAACTATTCCAGCTTCCAGAGCCGGCACGCCGCGCCCAAATAGAGTGGGAACGCCGGACTGGGACCCCCCCCCCCCCCAAGCCTTTACCCCGACCCCCCCCCCCCATCACCCTCCGGTCTGCAGCAGTTCAGACTGACTAGCCCTATTAGCCACCCCGCTACCCCACCTCAACTGCCCAATTCCTGTCCCTGCCCCTGTCCCAGTCCCTGCCCCTGCCCCTGCCCCTGTCCCGTTCCCTGTCCCTGCTGGTTAGTCCCAAAATAGGAAAAACTGCTTATTCATGCTTTTTTTTAAAAACAAATTTAGCATTATGTTTTTGTTTTTATTATTATAGCTTTGTGGTTTACGGTCTTGTTTGGTTAAAATACTTCAGCAGGGGCTGCAGTGTAGCCAGGGGCCCTGCCTGTGCCTTTGGGCCCCATGGAAAAGGTTGAACTGTACAAACTGCTTTGGTTTTACTCGAAAAATCTATTCTCTTGTTTAAGCCACAAGCTCGCAAATGCCCCTGTGCAGGTCACCAGAAACCTCACCAACTTGAAACAGTTGAAGCTGTTCAGGAAACCTGAAATGAGACATTTTTTTATTAAAACTCCAGAAAGCGAGCCAGCCCTATCAGAGGTACATCCTCACAGTTCTGTGTATGTGTCCACTGACGTAGAGATGGACATTCGATGAGCAGTGATTGGCTATTTCATGTATAGATGGACACAGTGTGAATAATGATTGGCTATTGAACCTTCAGTCTCTACCCCCCCCCCCCCCAGGTAAAAATACCTGTATCTCCATAAACCACTTCTTCTGCACCTGACTGATGTCTCTTTGCTCCTCTCTGCTCTCTGGCTGTGTCTTACAGAAATACAATCCGCTGCAAAACATTATAAATATATTATAAATATTGTTTTGGATTCAAATACTTTTCTATACTTTTACTGAGCTTGTCTGCTGTTTTGGAACCTATGAAATACTCTCCAGACCCCACCTTCTGGTCCTCTTGGGTGGCTCAGTTGCACCAGATCAATCAAGCACAAAAAAGGATTTAAATCAAAAACAATTATGTATTTGACACAGGCCTTACAGTATCTGATATTGCAATAATCTTTTCCAATATATTTTAGTTTTGCAATAATACTGAAAATGTATTTTATTTCAATATATCTGCAGCAAATTCTATTTTTGTCGCAATTTCTTTTGCTCTAGATTGTCAGAGGGCCTTTTGTAATTATATGAAATGCCTGCTCTTTGGAATAGCAGTTACTTAAATGAGAAAGAGCAGAAATCGAATGAAATCAAACTGCTGGTTCCCTCTGAGTCATTTTGAAAATCTGAGACAAGAAAAGGCTTCATCAGTTCAGTCGATGTGTTGGAGCTGAAGTGAAGTGCACACATTCTGAATGTCCCCATGGCCTCTGTCAGACATTCAAATCATTGTCCTTCCTTTCATTTCTGACTCTTGCCAAGAAAGTGTTTCCAGAAAAGATGTACTTTCCATTCTTTTTTGCCCGTCGCCTTCAGGTTCCTTCAGCATTCATGTCCATTATGTCCTTTTAATAGTTTTTTGTTGGCCCCTGATTGAATCTTCCTCTTCACCGTGATAGTGTGGCATGTCGGTCCGTCTGATTAACCCGTCACTTCCTGTCCCAATAAAGCCATTGCGGCGCTTTCTTCTTCCCCAGTGTTCGTCCAGCTGTTTTTGTTCTTCCCTGTTTTTGTTGTGTTGTTGTCCTTTGCAGGAATAAGCCCGTCAGCAGTCGCTGTGTTTGCATGTTGTCTGCATGGTGCCAATCACCCACGAGTAACGGATGTTTTGTGTTTTTATGTATTTTTATGTTTTTATGTCTTTATGTTTTTCCATTTCGTCAGTGTGATTAACCTCTTTAGATAATCGGGTTGAACAGGGTTATACAGGGTGAGTTCTTATTTAGCATCAGCCTCCTATGTAACAGCATATATTGTCCTTGTGCCTTTTGGAGCAGATTGTATGCGTCACACCTATTTCTGAAAGTTATATTGTCGCAGGGACCGTGTAAACCTTTGGGAAACTGCACTCTAATTCTATATTACTGTGCTATAGTGACCCTGCCACCATTGTTTTTAAATTTTATTTTCTTGAGTGTTGTTGTGGAGATGTACAGCATAACACATCCAACAGGAGATGGGATGTCTAGAATATAGGTATGATATATATATTTATTATCATATTATTTACCGTCAAATGGATTTTACGGGTGCCGTTCAGCAGTTTTCATTATTTCACACCAGTGATGTGCAAAGGCTGTATTTTAAAATGTGGGCACTATTTAACGAGATTTCTCCTTTACTTAGAAACAAGCATCTTTAACTTTGACTGAGAAAATAAGATAATTATTTTCTCCACAAATGCATCATGGCCAATGGATTTTGATCATTCTATTTCTATTTAACTTCCTTTTTTTTATTTTTTATTGAATCCATCTCTGAGTTATGTTGTTGACAGTCACTGATAAATTCACAGCCTCAGTGTTAAGAGTGGAAAGGCTATATTAATTCTCATAAAACAGTATTTCCACTAGGCAACTTCTGTATGCATAAAATATGTTGATGCCATCACTTAGTTATGCTCTATTTTGTAAACGTGGTGGCCACAGTGCCAGATGGGTCAGTGAATATGAAGTGACCAAGGCAGGTGCTCTGACCTTTGAACTTTGGGGTGGCTGAGCCCGTGAAGCAGACACGTGATCAGAGACAGAAGTTTCACCAGCGGCCATCTTCCGCACAGATCTCTATGGGCTCGTATCCATGGAGACACACGTGTGATTGGCGGTGTAAGGGCTCTGTGCGATTTGCCCGAATGCTGCTTTCCCTGGGGGGAGGGGCTTAAGGAAAGGGAGTAATAGTGATGGAAACAGGGTATCCCAGGACCCCTGGACTCTTACCTATGCAACGAGGATGACAGTCCTTAAAGTTCATGGAGGCGTGGCTTTGGAAGAAAGTCTTCTGTTCCGACCAATGAGCTGGCTAGCCAAGAAGCCTGAGAGCAACGCAGTCCACAAAGCACGGGATTGGCCCAGCCCTCGATGGCTCTGTGCACTGGGGTAACTAGCTGTGACGGACTGGAGTGGCTTTGGTGTGGAAATCCTTTAACAGACAGATTGCTTTCTCTTGCCTTTTCCAGTAATGACATGTAGGACAATAATGATTCACTCGTTTTTCACGACAAGCAATTCTCTTAATTGTTTGGGGGGTTTTTTGACGACTCTACCCTTTGCTGGCTTTTTCCTCTACTACGTGCACAAGATTCACATCTTGGGATGGCAATGGTGTGTGCTGGTGTGTTGACCTCTAATTGTGTGTGGACGCCATTTTGAATCTTACCCTCCTCCTCCTCCTCCTCCTCCCCTGGACAGCTGTCCTCCCCCTGCTCTCTAATCAGTGCCCAATCAGAGCATTGGTGGATCTGCCCCGTCCCCCTTTCACGAGAAATAACCGCCATCGTGACTTGCAGGAGCTTTCTAACGCCATTGCAGGGCAGGCTGGTTATGGTGTAGCCACCCACCAACGACAGCCCAAAATGGCTGCCCAATGGGGCTCCTTGAGCTTTGCACTCTGTCATAAGTGTGGGCGGAGACTCCGAGCCTTTGCAATGGTGTGAAACTCCGCGCCCCTTAGGCCTGTTACATACTCTACGCAAGGAACGCAAACGCCAGCCTCCTCACATACGCACGCACTCTGCTTAAATACCACAGGCTTCTTCTTGTCCGCATCTGAGGCTATACACTGCCGATCCACAAGGTGGCAGCATAGGCTAATCTGCCTGGACTGAGTAACTTTGGAGTGGGGGAAAAAAAACGATCACTTTGTTTGTAGTTGCTCTGTGAATGTGTACTTCCTGATTACGTTTACCGCTTCTAAGCGAGTAAAAGCTTCTAAAGCTGGGATTGCAGCGCACGTATATATGCACTGCACGGACGGGAGGAACAGCCCTCGTGCTGCTTGTTGTGCGCTCTCCTGCGTAGAGTATGTAACAGGTCTTCATCTCTCTCCTCTCCTCTCCTCTCCTCTCCTCTGGAGCGTGTCGGTTGGGCAGCTGAGGAGCGCTGTGTGGCCCGGTGGATCCTCTGGCTCCGGGCCGCTCCGCAGTTCTGCCCGTGTGGTTCTGCGGTCTCGCGGGAACGGGCGTAATTGTTAAATGGACCACAGATTTAACAATTAGAGGCTGCTGTAATGGCATGAGGCGAGTTCAGGGTCCCGGGAGGGCGATGGCGCCCTCTCCTGGCAGCGCTTGGCCAGCCCAGTCACACAGTGCTGCACTTCAGAGATATTCATTTCGCCAGTAGATGGTAGTACTTTATTAGATGGGCAGGCTAAAGGGGCGCGTTACAACTGCAGAGCAAGTGCAGGTGGTGTTATTTAGCACGTACCCACCTCCGCAATAAACACACGTTAGAACTGAGATGGACTCACTGTCTTTTCACCCTTTAAAGGGGCAGTTCACCCAGAAACGAAATTAAGGGTTCCAATCACCCAGAGTACTATCTATCCATCCAGATTGTTTTGCAGAGATTTTATGAGTTTTTTAGATAATATCCTGTGATTGAAAAACTCTCAGCTTTAACTCTCATCATCCCCTTTAGACATTCATGACTATATTTGGTGTGAAGATACATATATTTTTTTAATTATCTCCTTTTTGCACAAAAATGTTTCTACACAGCCTCTGACGCCGGCGTGCATGAAGCCCTGCCCCAGTGCATTGTGGGTGGAGTGTTGGGGGGCGTGGGGGGGGGGGTGATCAGACGGGCGTGGGGGGGGGGGTCCTCAGACGGGCGTGTCCGGGGTGTGACGGCGCCCCTCTCTCCCGCAGGAGGCCGTGGACGGCGTGGAGATCGTGAACGGCGTGGCGGAGCGAAGCTCCAAGGACCCCAGCCCCTCCCCCTCCCCCACCGGCGAGCGCAAGGGCAAGCTGGCCGCCACGCTGCCCGCCAAGGCCCCGGAGTCCCCCGCCACGCAGATCGAAGGCCTGCTGCACCGCAAGCACGAGTGGGAGGGGCCCAACAAGAAGGCCTCCAACCGGTACGCTGAGAGACCCTTTCATCATCGTAATCACCATTCGCTTTTTAGCTGACACTCGCAGTTTAAGTGACTAACAGTTTATTAGACTAAGCAGGGGACGAGCAATGTGGGGTTAAGGGCCTTGCTCAAGGGCCCAACAGCTGTGCGGAGCTTGTTGTGTTGGTGGTCCTAGACTGAGGCTTGGACTACCAACATTCTGGGTCCCAGTCATGTACAGTCATGGCTGGCTGTCCCATCCCTGTTTAGCGTACATGAGCTGTGTACTCAGGCCACTCCAGCCTACTAGCATCACACTGCTGAACAAACTGGAACCTTTAGTGTGTGTGAGGTGAACCTGATTATATTATAATATTATTATATGTAGAGGAGGTTAATCTTATGCTGTGTGTTGGGGGCCTTGTTGTTGTTGTTGTTGTTGTTGTTGTTGATTGTATGGTGGGTATGAGGTGATTGCCATTTGGCACCAGGTGAATTTCCAACGGGGCAATAACCTGGCCAAGCAGCCAGTCCCACGCAGGTGTTTTCGGTGACCTGGCTACTGTGTGTTCCAGGTCCTGGCACAGCGTATACTGTGTGATAAACAACCGAGAGATGGGCTTTTACAAAGACAGCAAGAGCGCCGGCCAGGGCATCCCCTACCACAACCAGGTCCCAGTCAGCCTGAAGGACGCTGTGTGTGAGGTCGCCCTCGACTACAAGAAGAAGAAGCACGTCTTCAAGCTGAGGCAAGACCCTGCAGAGACACACACACTCACACACTCGCTGTCTCTCTCTCTCACACGCACTCTTTCTCTCACACACACACACACACACACACACACACACACTCGCTGTCTCTCTCTCACACGCACTCACACCCACTCTCTCACACACACACACACACACACACACAAACACCACACTCACACCCACTCTTTCTCACACACACACACACACACACACACACACACACACACACACTCACTCACACACTCGCTGTCTCTCTCTCACACACACACACACACACACACACACTCTCACACACACACACACACACACACACACACATGTGCACATACCCACTCGCACATGCACTGAAATGGTACAGGGGGGAAAGTTGAATAAAAATGTGATATTTTCATTTTTACAGACTTACCGATGGGAATGAATATCTCTTCCAAGCCAAAGATGAAGTAAGTGGCCAGCTTGTTTGTCTTTTGAACACTTATTTCGGTTATCCACGGTTTCATAAGTCTGAACCATAACAATATTAAAGAACGTGCAGCGTACTGGATGTTCCTCCAGGTCGTGCCACACTCTTTGAGGCGTTAGATCTGCCTGTAGGGTCAGGGGAGAGGGGGGATGAGCTGTGTATAATGACCTGGAGCTTCTGTTGGGGGCTATTGAAGACAAAATGGTGTCTCTGCTGAAATGCTCTTCTAGAGGGGTTTGGAGATGTTAAGGTCGGCTGCAGAAGGTGACATCACTCTGAGAGGGCCAATAAGACCATGATCAGTTCCTGTAGCTGGGAACATTAGCAGGGTTCGGTCGTTGGCGCAGTGGGCCACTGCACTGCGTGCTTTTTGACTGATTCCCTCAGTGAGCAGATTCAGAAACGCAGAGACGTGGTTTCTCATAAAGCGCAGATGGCAGCTGTCGCAGAGTGCCTGTGGGCTCTCATTAAGATAAGTTACTCTTTATCTAATTCGATTTCGAGGCATGGTTGTGAGTTAGCAGTTACTTATCGCGTGAGTCTGCTGTCGAGGGCTTCACTTTTCTACACTGATAGATTCTCAGGATGTACAGCATGTAAGGAAGTCACATAATTGATGCCAGTCAGCAAAAATCATTATGTGATGATTTTCCAAAAATCTGTGACATGACACCGGTCTCAGTACCAATTCTGTGAGAGCTACACCTCACTGCAGTGTGTGCACACGGCATTTTACAGAACCGGGGAACAGCTCTTTTCAGTCTCATGGATTAAGCAGATCGCCAAGTGCTAAAGAGAGTGGAGTTCTCGCTAGCCTACGTGTTTAAGTGAAAATAAAAGGCTTGACGAGATTAATCTCACGCTCTGCAGGAGGAGATGATGATGTGGATCCAGGACATTTCAGGCGCCGGGACCTCAGAGAGGTCAGAGGTCACCCCCAGCGGGCAGAGCACCCCGGCGTCCAGCCGCGCCCAAACCCTGCCAGCAGGGGTCACTCTCGCGGCCGAGTCCAGCCCGGGGAAACGGGACAAGGACAAGGAGAAGGAGAAGGAGAAAGAGAAACGCTTCAGCCTCTTCAGCAAGAAGAAGTAATAAACAGGCCCCTCCCCCCCGCCTGGGTGTGGCCACTTCTTCAGCCAATGAAATTCCAGCATGCAAGCTCAGAACCAATACACCACACTCTGTGCCTAATGTTACTCCAATTGGTTTAAAGAAGTAAATTAGGGCTTTTTAAAAAGAAAATGTACACACATTTAAAAATGTAAAGGAGAAAAAATAATATTTAAAGCTAGGGTGTGTGAGATGCTTTGGGCAGCTTCCATCTTAAATATGAAATGAATACATGAATACATAAATACAAAACTCATAAACAGGACCAGAGGTAGGGTCATCTTTTTAATTTCCTGTTTGACTTTCCCATTTCTATTCTATTTCTTTTCCATTTTCTTTTTTTTTTTCTCTCTTTCTTTTGTAATTGTCTGTAGTTATAGGGTCTGGATATTTAAACATTTCCTCAATTTTGTGAGGCTGTCTTGGAAAGACGACTTGCATCCTTTTCTGCTGTTGGAAGGAGCTGTGCAGCGGTGCTTAGAAACCATTCCACACATACTGACCTGTACACCTGCAGTTACACGACACCTGGTGAACTCCACGCACTAAAACCTTACTCCCATTATCGGCTTCCATAAGGTATACGGTCTTTGCTAATATTTAGTATAAACATGCATTCATCTGGATACAAATCAATAATAATCCGGCGTCAGCTACTAACACGCGCTGGTGCTTTTTAACAGTGATTGTGACCAGTAAGAATGTTGGATCATTATGAAGGACTTAAAATACTGAAGACATTTTGAATCTGTAATTTTACAGCGAAAAACTCCTTTTATTTGTTGGGTTGTTTTTGGTTCTGTTGTTGTTCTTGAGTTGCATTATAATGTACGTTTCAGGTTATTCTAGTACAGATTATAAAATAACTAGATGTATTATAAACACTTAAAAAAAGCATTGTTGTTAAGTGAAAAAAGTGGAAACAAAAAGCATTTACTGGAAAAAAAAGTAATGTTACTCAAAAATCGGTTGCTTGCTTGTTGGCTACAGCGCTGCGTGTTATGATTTTTTGCTACATTTTCTCGCTATTTGATACATAGTGTGCATTTCTGTCACTGTAACTATTGTAATGAACATTTTCATCTTACTGCACAATCAGAAACGACATTATAGGACTGAGCTCCGTTGTGAAGGTGGGCCTCTGGCCTAGTGCTCCACTGAGACCAGTCAGGTCTGGAGCTGCACCTGTAGAATTTTACCCTCTGTTAAATATGTGCAAAGTCATTAAAATGCTTTTAAAATTACTCTCCTGACCATGTCTTTATTGAACATTTTACTGTCTTTCTCACAATTCTCACACTTTGAAAGAGCATATCATAATGGCCGCTAAAGTGTCCTGCCAATCTACTCCACACAGCGACCACTCAGCGAGACAATACAGGTGCGAGACAATGGCCCTTGTCCTTATCTTTGTTGTACAGGTAGCAGTTGAAATTGTACTTCCCTCTAGGGTCTTTCAGCGAACTTATCCCTGGTTATGGGTATGCACTTTGTTGTACGTCGCTCTGGATAAGAGCGTCTGCCAAATGCCAATAATGTAATGTAATGTAATGTAATGATATCTTTGCGGAATGAATCTTTTGCGAGGTCACAGCGTCCGTTTATCGCACTCCTCCCCCTCCTGACTCAGAGTTGCTTTGTTTGCATAAATATGTGCAGCCAGTGCTGCTCCTCCTTCTGTTTCACTGAGACTAAGACCCTTTAAGACCCCCACTGCAGTGTCATGCACCTGAGTCAATGAAGTCTGCCAGGCACATTTAGACCCTTCTCACAGGAGGAAAGTGCTCCTGCTAATTGCTCATTTTTCTCTGCAATTTACGTACTGCAACAATTTACCTCCTTGGGAATCCAAGCGTACCTATAATTATGTTCATCACAAATTATATTTTCATGCAAATATTTATGAGGTGTGTATATATATATATATATATATAAAAACTGCTTATAAAAAACTGAACAAATAAATGAAATAAATTTTTATTTTATTTTATTTTATTTTTTATTTTTTTATTTTTTCAGTTTTTGTACTGGGCAACATTCTGAGCAGATTTATTTGCCCAAAACAGCAGCGACACCGAGTGGGGTTCAGTTTCCAAATTACAAAAGGGGAGGGCACAATTATCTTCCCTTGCACCCTCGATGTTCCTCCCTCCCGCCAAAGGTAACTGTAAAACGAAGCTTCCAGTGAGAAGAGAAATCCCACAATACTCTTGTGTGAGGCTAGTGCCTATAGTATACCTAACCTGACATGCATGTTTTTCTGTGTCAGTAATCAGATGTAGTACCAATACAAACTGACAAAGAAGTTTGTAGCGTCCCAGTCGAATTAAAAACAAGCCTGGACTTGATGGTCTAAAGATCTTTAGAGCTCCAATTATCTTCATTGACCAACGTATGAACTAAAACAGAAATTAGACAACAAACAGATACATTAAACAATACATTAAACCTGTTCGCACCAGAAATATCCATCACATAAAGGATCATCAAACTACGTTACACAAATCATCAATCAAATAAATCCAGTTAACTTTACCTTGTTGCCCTTTCCGACTGGCATTAAACTCCCGTTACTCTCTCCGTTCGTACTAGTTCACTAGTTTTATCTCTTTGACGTTGCGTTAATGCACCATTTATCCTTTTCGTTATCGTCTCTTTCCTGTCAATTTCCGTTCGCTGTCTACGTTCACTTCCTTTTTGAAATAAGATTGTAATGTCAAAATAAAATAACGTCCGGTTAACATGAATAACACAAAAAAAAGCAAATACGAATTATGCACGTATGCTTAACTTATGCATCTACTATGAATTGAGACATTTTTTAATTAAATCATTTTTAAACATTGAACAAAGTTACTTTGCCATTTTAAATGAATGCTAATTATATTAATATTAAATGTAATGAATACTATTAATTGTACTGCTCTATAATTTGAAGCATAACGTTTTAAGGCACATTTGCCATCGTTTTGAGAAGGCAAACGCTTACCTCTATGAATGAAGTTGTAAAACTCTGCCCTCTTCTGGCTGCATGCTAATAGTGCAGTCAAGAATGTTTGTGGTGTCTAGGGGTATTTTGTGCAAATGATGGTGGAAATTAATATTAAGTTATGAAAAATTGAAGTGCACATATTATTAAGTAGATATTGCGATTGTAGATAAACCTACCCACACAGCATAGCTGTTTTTGTCGTTCTTATTGTTCTGGTTATTGTTGTTACTGAAAACGTCAATAGGAACTATCTGGCACTGTGCTCCCGGCATGCAGTGCCACAGGTTTATTTCGAAGGGAACACGTTTGCATTAATAATGATTATAAATGGCTTTATTTGACGCGGTCTCCATATGATGGATTATTTAGCGAATTAAGGCTACCCCCGCTGTCAGTTCTCTTACTTCTAAAGAAGCTGAAGCGAAAACATCAAGGCTTCAGCTGGGGTTCGAGGAGAGGCAGGCGGGACAGTTAATGAATAATAAATCCGCGATGCATTTGCGTTTCTCTCCTGGCCCTATGGCGGAGCGCAGCAGGGCGGGGGAGCCAAAGCAGCGATCTCTCGCCCTCTTTTGATGTGCAAATGCACACCGCGCTGCTGACGCTTTCAGACGCACTTCAGGGCTCATGTTTTGTACTGCCGCTGTTTGGTCTGTACGTCAGTACAGGGAGGGAGGAATATTGCAGGGCGGTCCCGCTGTGAAATAATGATGGCTTCTGTGCTAAAATAAGCAGAATTTAATCATTGGAAATCATGATAATGTGAAAATACACAAGACCAAGACTGGAGTACCATCTTCCATTGAAGGAGCCGAATGAGTGAGGAAGGACCTTTTAATCTCTACCATTTTTTATGGTTCTCAAGTCGTTATACGTCTTTATACTCTTCCTGCCGGGCCTTGCAGGGGAAACCAGTGACCTACGCTGCTTTCATCATGTATGTGCACTGCCAAAGTGAGCCTCCGGGAACAACCCAAGGATTCTGGGACTTGAAGTCCAGTTGCCTGGAGGTGATGAAAGAGCAGCGAAAAATAGCGAGGTAAATGAGCCAGTCACCGTTCATTTGAGCGTCTTTCCCTCTGATGAGTGGAGCTGTGGAACAGCTCTCAGCTGCTCAATACCAGTCATTATACCACCGCTCTGGAAAATAGCCCAACGCCACGGGCCAGGACGGCATTCTGATTGGCCGAGACGTGTCACTTGGGAGTGCATTGTTTTCGCAAAACAGATGTGTAGAATTGTTTCACACCTAAAATATCCAACAAATATCAATGCGCGCAAGATCATGCACAATGGATTTGTAATTTATAATTTTGTAATGACAAATATATCTCACTGTAGGCTACATTGCATTGAGTTAGACTTATCTTTGCATTGTTGGAAAGATAGGCATGGGAGATGTTTCAAACATAATGCAACCAAGCGTTTTAACTTAAGGCAGTAATAATTACATAACTTGTTGATGGATATGGATATAGAATCATGTGCAGATCACAATCATGGTGAAATAAATGAATTTAAATGTATTTTTCTTCTTTCATGATGAAAAATGCATTTCAGGGGAAAATTTAAAAATACATAAGACTTATGTCCAAAAATGGTGAAAAAAATGACACTGCAATTTTTTGATAGAAATGGATATAGAATCATGTGTTGATCACAACCATGGTGAAATAAATGAATAAAAAAAGATTGTTTCTTTTTTCATGATGAAAAATGTTTTTCAGTGGAAAATGAAAAGATACATAAGTCTTAGGTGCAAAACGATGCCGACGCAGACGTAGACACCAGACGCAGATGCAGACGCAGACGCAGACACCAGACGCCAGACACCAGACTCAGATGCAGACACCAGAAAAAAAGTTTTTTCTTCGTAATTGTCTTAAAATACACAGGTTTCAATATCTATCTTCATATTCATCATATGCATTCTATTTTTCATCCATTTCACCAATAAAACCTCATTTTTATTATTTTGACCCTTTTCTCAGCTTTTGGAGATAAGACTATATATAGTCTTATGTATTTTTCTGATTTCCCCCCAAAAAAGTTGTTTTTCATAATTGTCTCAAAATACACAGGTTTCAATTTATTTCTTCATGTTCACTATATGCATCCTATTCTTCATACATTTCATCAATAAAACCTCATTTTTATTTTTTTGACATTTTTCTCAGTTTTTGGAATTGAGACTATAGTCTTTTGTATTTCTCAGATTGCCTGCCAAAAAGGTTTTTTCTTCATAATTGTCTCAAAATACACAGGTTTGAATATATTTCTTCATATTCATTATATACTTCCTATTCTTCATCGATTTCACCAATAAAACCTCATTTTTATTTTTTTGACACTTTTCTCAGTGTGTGGAGATAAGACTATATAGTCTTATGTATTTTTCTGATTTCCCCCAAAAAAGGGTTTTTCTTCATAATTGTCTCAAAATACACAGGTTTGGATTTATTTCTTCATATTCATTACATACATCCGATTCTTCATGCATTTCACCAATAAAACCTCATTTTTATTTTTTTGAAACTTTTCTCAGTGTGTGGAGATAAGACTATAGTCTTATGTATTTCTCTGATTGCCCCCCAGAAATGTTTTTTCTTCATAATTGTCTCAAAATACACAGGTTTCAATTTATTTCTTCATGTTCACCATATGCATCCGATTCTTCATCCATTTCACGAATAAAACCTCATTTTTATTTTTTGACACTTTTCTCAGTATGTGGAAATAAGACTATAGTCTTATGTATTTTTCTGATTTCCCCCAAAAAAGTTTTTTTTCATAACTGTCTCAAAATACACAGGTTTAAATTTATTTCTTTATATTCATTACATACATCCGATTCTTCTTCCATTTCACCAATAAAACCTCATTTTTATTTTTTTGACACTTTTCTCAGTATGTGGAGATAAGACTATATATAGTCTGGTGTATTTTTCTGATTTCCCCCCAAAAAAGTTGTTTTTCATAATTGTCTCAAAATACACAGGTTTCAATTTATTTCTTCATGTTCACTATATGCATCCTATTCTTCATACATTTCATCAATAAAACCTCATTTTTATTTTTTTGACATTTTTCTCAGTTTTTGGAATTAAGACTATAGTCTTTTGTATTTCTCAGATTGCCTGCCAAAAAGGTTTTTTCTTCATAATTGTCTCAAAATACACAGGTTTGAATATATTTCTTCATATTCATTATATACTTCCTATTCTTCATCGATTTCACCAATAAAACCTCATTTTTATTTTTTTGACACTTTTCTCAGTGTGTGGAGATAAGACTATAGTCTTATGTATTTCTCTGATTGCCTCCCAAAAGGGTTTTTCTTCATAATTCTCTCAAAATACACAGGTTTGAATTTATTTCTTCAGATTCATTATATACATCCGATTCTTCATCCATTTCACCAATAAAACCTCATTTTTATTTTTTTGACACTTTTCTCAGTATGTGGAGATAAGACTATAGTCTTATGTATATGTCTTGTGTATTTTTCGCCCAAAAAAGTTTTTTTTCATAACTGTCTCAAAATACACAGCTTTCAATTTATTTCTTCATATTCATTATATACATCCGATTCTTCATCCATTTCACCAATAAAACCTCATTTTTATTTTTTTGACACTTTTCTCAGTGTGTGGAGATAAGACTATAGTCTTATGTATTTCTCTGATTGCCCCCCAGAAATGTTTTTTCTTCATAATTGTCTCAAAATACACAGGTTTTAATTTATTTCTTCATATTCATTATATACATCCTATTCTTCATCCATTTCACCAATAAAACCTCTTTTTTATTTTTTTGACACTTTTCTCAGTATGTGGAGATAAGACTATAGTCTTATGTATTTTTCTGATTTCCCCCCAAAAAAGTTTTTTTTCATAACTGTCTCAAAATACACAGGTTTAAATTTATTTCTTCATATTCATTACATACATCCGATTCTTCTTCCATTTCACCAATAAAACCTCATTTTAATTTTTTTGACACTTTTCTCAGTATGTGGAGATAAGACTATAGTCTTATGTATATGTCTTATGTATTTTTCGCCCAAAAAAGTTTTTTTCATAACTGTCTCAAAATACACAGGTTTCAATTTATTTCTTCATATTCATTATATACATCCGATTCTTCATCCATTTCACCAATAAAACCTCATTTTTATTTTTTTGACACTTTTCTCAGTGTGTGGAGATAAGACTATATAGTCTTATGTATTTTTCTGATTTCCCCCAAAAAAGGGTTTTTCTTCATAATTGTCTCAAAATACACAGGTTTGGATTTATTTCTTCATATTCATTACATACATCCGATTCTTCATGCATTTCACCAATAAAACCTCATTTTTATTTTTTTGAAACTTTTCTCAGTGTGTGGAGATAAGACTATAGTCTTATGTATTTCTCTGATTGCCCCCCAGAAATGTTTTTTCTTCATAATTGTCTCAAAATACACAGGTTTCAATTTATTTCTTCATGTTCACCATATGCATCCTATTCTTCATCCATTTCACGAATAAAACCTCATTTTTATTTTTTGACACTTTTCTCAGTATGTGGAAATAAGACTATATAGTCTTATGTATTTTTCTGATTTCCCCCAAAAAAGTTTTTTTTTCATAACTGTCTCAAAATACACAGGTTTCAATTTATTTCTTCATGTTCACCATATGCATCCTATTCTTCATCCATTTCACCAATAAAACCTCATTTTTATTTTTTGACACTTTTCTCAGTATGTGGAAATAAGACTATAGTCTTATGTATATGTCTTATGTATTTTTCCCCGAAAAAAGATTTTTTCATAACTGTCTCAAAATACACAGGTTTCAATTTATTTCTTCATATTCATTATATACATCCGATTCTTCATCCATTTCACCAATAAAACCTCATTTTCATTTTTTTGACACTTTTCTCAGTGTGTGGAGATAAGACTATAGTCTTATGTATTTTTCTGATTGCCCCCCAGAAATGTTTTTTCTTCATAATTGTCTCAAAATACACAGGTTTTAATTTATTTCTTCATATTCATTATATACATTCTATTCTTCATCCATTTCACCAATAAAACCACATTTTTATTTTTTTGACACTTTTCTCAGTATGTGGAGATAAGACTATAGTCTTATGTATTTTTCTGATTTCCCCCAAAAAAGGTTTTTTCTTCATAATTGTCTCAAAATACACAGGTTTAAATTTATTTCTTCATATTCATTACATGCATCCGATTCTTCTTCCATTTCACCAATAAAACCTCATTTTAATTTTTTTGACACTTTTCTCAGTATGTGGAGATAAGACTATAGTCTTATGTATTTTTCTGATTACCCCCCCAAAAAGGTTTTTTTCATAACTGTCTCAAAATACACAGGTTTTAATTTATTTCTTCATATTCATTATATACATCCTATTCTTCATCCATTTCACCAATAAAACCTCATTTTTATTTTTTTGACACTTTTCTCAGTATGTGGAGATAAGACTATGGTCTTATGTATATGTCTTATGTATTTTTCCCCCAAAAAAGTTTTTTTTTCATAACTGTCTCAAAATACACAGGTTTTAATTTATTTCTTCATATTCATTATATACATCCTATTCTTCATCCATTTCACCAATAAAACCTCATTTTTATTTTTTTGACACTTTTCTCAGTATGTGGAGATAAGACTATAGTCTTATGTATTTTTCTGATTTCCCCCAAAAAAGGTTTTTTCTTCATAACTGTCTCAAAATACACAGGTTTTAATTTATTTCTTCATATTCATTATATACATCCTATTCTTCATCCATTTCATGGATTTTTCAGAATGTGGAGATAAGACTATAGTCTTATGTATTTTTCTGATTTCCCCCAAAAAAGTTTTTTTTTCATAACTGTCTCAAAATACACAGGTTTCAATTTTTTTTTCTCAAAACTGTCTCAAAATACAGGGGTTTCAATTTATTTCTTCATATTCATTACATACATCCGATTCTTCATCCATTTCACCAATAAAACCTCATTTTTATTTTTTTGACACTTTTCTCAGTTTTTGGAGATAAGACTATAGTCTTATGTATTTCTCTGATTGCCCCCCAGAAATGTTTTTTCTTCATAATTGTCTCAAAATACACAGGTTTCAATTTATTTCTTCATATTCATTACATACATCTTATTCTTCATCCATTTCACCAATAAAATCTCATTTTTATTTTTTTGACACTTTTCTCAGTATGTGGAGATAAGACTATAGTCTTATGTATTTTTCTGATTTCCCCCCCAAAAAGTTTTTTTTCATAACTGTTTCAAAATACACAGGTTTTAATTTATTTCTTCATATTCATTATATACATTCTATTCTTCATCCATTTCACCAATAAAACCACATTTTTATTTTTTTGACACTTTTCTCAGTATGTGGAGATAAGACTATAGTCTTATGTATTTCTCTGATTGCCCCCCAGAAATGTTTTTTCTTCATAATTGTCTCAAAATACACAGGTTTAAATTTATGTCTTCATATTCATTACATACATCCGATTCTTCATCCATTTCACCAATAAAATCTCATTTTTATTTTTTTGACACTTTTCTCAGTTTTTGGAGATAAGACTATAGTCTTATGTATTTCCCTGATTGCCCCCCAGAAATGTTTTTTCTTCATAATTGTCTCAAAATACACAGGTTTCAATTTATTTCTTCATGTTCACCATATGCATCAAATTCTTCATCCATTTCACCAATAAAACCTCATTTTTATTTTTTTGACACTTTTCTCAGTATGTGGAGATAAGACTATAGTCTTATGTATTTTTCTGATTTCCCCCAAAAAAGGTTTTTTTTCATAACTGTCTCAAAATACACAGGTTTCAATTTTTTTTTCATAACTGTCTCAAAATACACAGGTTTCAATTTATTTCTTCATATTCATTATATAAATTCTATTCTTCATCCATTTCACCAATAAAACCTCATTTTTATTTTTTTGACACTTTTCTCAGTTTTTGGAGATAAGACTATAGTCTTATGTATTTTTCTGATTTCCCCCCCAAAAAGTTTTTTTTCATAACTGTCTCAAAATACACAGGTTTTAATTTATTTCTTCATATTCATTAATATACATTCTATTCTTCTTCCATTTCACCAATAAAACCTCATTTTAATTTTTTTGACACTTTTCTCAGTATGTGGAGATAAGACTATAGTCTTATGTATATGTCTTATGTATTTTTCTGATTTCCCCCAAAAAAGGTTTTTTCTTCATAATTGTCTCAAAATACAGAGGTTTAAATTTATTTCTTCATATTCATTACATGCATCCGATTCTTCTTCCATTTCACCAATAAAACCTCATTTTTATTTTTTTGACACTTTTCTCAGTATGTGGAGATAAGACTATGGTCTTATGTATTTTTCTGATTTCCCCCAAAAAAGGTTTTTTCTTCATAATTGTCTCAAAATACACAGGTTTAAATTTATTTCTTCATATTCATTACATACATCCTATTCTTCTTCCATTTCACCAATAAAACCTCATTTAAATTTTTTTGACACTTTTCTCAGTATGTGGAGATAAGACTATAGTCTTATGTATATGTCTTATGTATTTTGCTGATTTCCCCCAAAAAAGTTTTTTTTCATAACTGTCTCATAATACACAGGTTTCAATTTATTTCTTCATATTCATTATATACATCCGATTCTTCATCCATTTCACCAATAAAACCTCATTTTTATTTTTTTGAAACTTTTCTCAGTGTGTGGAGATAAGACTATAGTCTTATGTATTTCTCTGATTGCCCCCCAGAAATGTTTTTTCTTCATAATTGTCTCAAAATACACAGGTTTCAATTTATTTCTTCATGTTCACCATATGCATCCTATACTTCATCCATTTCACGAATAAAACCTCATTTTTATTTTTTGACACTTTTCTCAGTATGTGGAAATAAGACTATATAGTCTTATGTATTTTTCTGATTTCCCCCAAAAAAGTTTTTTTTTCATAACTGTCTCAAAATACACAGGTTTCAATTTATTTCTTCATGTTCACCATATGCATCCTATTCTTCATCCATTTCACCAATAAAACCTCATTTTTATTTTTTGACACTTTTCTCAGTATGTGGAAATAAGACTATAGTCTTATGTATATGTCTTATGTATTTTTCCCCGAAAAAAGATTTTTTCATAACTGTCTCAAAATACACAGGTTTCAATTTATTTCTTCATATTCATTATATACATCCGATTCTTCATCCATTTCACCAATAAAACCTCATTTTCATTTTTTTGACACTTTTCTCAGTGTGTGGAGATAAGACTATAGTCTTATGTATTTTTCTGATTGCCCCCCAGAAATGTTTTTTCTTCATAATTGTCTCAAAATACACAGGTTTTAATTTATTTCTTCATATTCATTATATACATTCTATTCTTCATCCATTTCACCAATAAAACCACATTTTTATTTTTTTGACACTTTTCTCAGTATGTGGAGATAAGACTATAGTCTTATGTATTTTTCTGATTTCCCCCAAAAAAGGTTTTTTCTTCATAATTGTCTCAAAATACACAGGTTTAAATTTATTTCTTCATATTCATTACATGCATCCGATTCTTCTTCCATTTCACCAATAAAACCTCATTTTAATTTTTTTGACACTTTTCTCAGTATGTGGAGATAAGACTATAGTCTTATGTATTTTTCTGATTACCCCCCCCAAAAAGGTTTTTTTCATAACTGTCTCAAAATACACAGGTTTTAATTTATTTCTTCATATTCATTATATACATCCTATTCTTCATCCATTTCACCAATAAAACCTCATTTTTATTTTTTTGACACTTTTCTCAGTATGTGGAGATAAGACTATGGTCTTATGTATATGTCTTATGTATTTTTCCCCCAAAAAAGTTTTTTTTTCATAACTGTCTCAAAATACACAGGTTTTAATTTATTTCTTCATATTCATTATATACATCCTATTCTTCATCCATTTCACCAATAAAACCTCATTTTTATTTTTTTGACACTTTTCTCAGTATGTGGAGATAAGACTATAGTCTTATGTATTTTTCTGATTTCCCCAAAAAAGGTTTTTTCTTCATAACTGTCTCAAAATACACAGGTTTTAATTTATTTCTTCATATTCATTATATACATCCTATTCTTCATCCATTTCATGGATTTTTCAGAATGTGGAGATAAGACTATAGTCTTATGTATTTTTCTGATTTCCCCCAAAAAAGTTTTTTTTTCATAACTGTCTCAAAATACACAGGTTTCAATTTTTTTTTCTCAAAACTGTCTCAAAATACACAGGTTTCAATTTATTTCTTCATATTCATTACATACATCCGATTCTTCATCCATTTCACCAATAAAACCTCATTTTTATTTTTTTGACACTTTTCTCAGTTTTTGGAGATAAGACTATAGTCTTATGTATTTCTCTGATTGCCCCCCAGAAATGTTTTTTCTTCATAATTGTCTCAAAATACACAGGTTTCAATTTATTTCTTCATATTCATTACATACATCTTATTCTTCATCCATTTCACCAATAAAATCTCATTTTTATTTTTTTGACACTTTTCTCAGTATGTGGAGATAAGACTATAGTCTTATGTATTTTTCTGATTTCCCCCCCAAAAAGTTTTTTTTCATAACTGTTTCAAAATACACAGGTTTTAATTTATTTCTTCATATTCATTATATACATTCTATTCTTCATCCATTTCACCAATAAAACCACATTTTTATTTTTTTGACACTTTTCTCAGTATGTGGAGATAAGACTATAGTCTTATGTATTTCTCTGATTGCCCCCCAGAAATGTTTTTTCTTCATAATTGTCTCAAAATACACAGGTTTAAATTTATGTCTTCATATTCATTACATACATCCGATTCTTCATCCATTTCACCAATAAAATCTCATTTTTATTTTTTTGACACTTTTCTCAGTTTTTGGAGATAAGACTATAGTCTTATGTATTTCCCTGATTGCCCCCCAGAAATGTTTTTTCTTCATAATTGTCTCAAAATACACAGGTTTCAATTTATTTCTTCATGTTCACCATATGCATCATATTCTTCATCCATTTCACCAATAAAACCTCATTTTTATTTTTTTGACACTTTTCTCAGTATGTGGAGATAAGACTATAGTCTTATGTATTTTTCTGATTTCCCCCAAAAAAGGTTTTTTTTCATAACTGTCTCAAAATACACAGGTTTCAATTTTTTTTTCATAACTGTCTCAAAATACACAGGTTTCAATTTATTTCTTCATATTCATTATATAAATTCTATTCTTCATCCATTTCACCAATAAAACCTCATTTTTATTTTTTTGACACTTTTCTCAGTTTTTGGAGATAAGACTATAGTCTTATGTATTTTTCTGATTTCCCCCCCAAAAAGTTTTTTTTCATAACTGTCTCAAAATACACAGGTTTTAATTTATTTCTTCATATTCATTAATATACATTCTATTCTTCTTCCATTTCACCAATAAAACCTCATTTTAATTTTTTTGACACTTTTCTCAGTATGTGGAGATAAGACTATAGTCTTATGTATATGTCTTATGTATTTTTCTGATTTCCCCCAAAAAAGGTTTTTTCTTCATAATTGTCTCAAAATACAGAGGTTTAAATTTATTTCTTCATATTCATTACATGCATCCGATTCTTCTTCCATTTCACCAATAAAACCTCATTTTTATTTTTTTGACACTTTTCTCAGTATGTGGAGATAAGACTATGGTCTTATGTATTTTTCTGATTTCCCCCAAAAAAGGTTTTTTCTTCATAATTGTCTCAAAATACACAGGTTTAAATTTATTTCTTCATATTCATTACATACATCCTATTCTTCTTCCATTTCACCAATAAAAGCTCATTTAAATTTTTTTGACACTTTTCTCAGTATGTGGAGATAAGACTATAGTCTTATGTATATGTCTTATGTATTTTGCTGATTTCCCCCAAAAAAGTTTTTTTTCATAACTGTCTCATAATACACAGGTTTCAATTTATTTCTTCATATTCATTATATACATCCGATTCTTCATCCATTTCACCAATAAAACCTCATTTTTATTTTTTTGACACTTTTCTCAGTTTTTGGAGATAAGACTATAGTCTTATGTATTTCTCTGATTTCCCCCCAGAAATGTTTTTTCTTCATAATTGTCTCAAAATACACAGGTTTCAATTTATTTCTTCATATTCATTACATACATCTTATTCTTCATCCATTTCACCAATAAAATCTCATTTTAATTTTTTTGACACTTTTCTCAGTATGTGGAGATAAGACTATAGTCTTATGTATTTTTCTGATTTCCCCCAAAAAAGGTTTTTTCTTCATAATTGTCTCAAAATACACAGGTTTCAATTTTTTTTTCATAACTGTCTCAAAATACACAGGTTTCAATTTATTTCTTCATATTCATTACATACATCCGATTCTTCATCCATTTCACCAATAAAATCTCATTTTTATTTTTTTGACACTTTTCTCAGTATGTGGAGATAAGACTATAGTCTTATGTATTTTTCTGATTTCCCCCCCAAAAAGTTTTTTTTCATAACTGTCTCAAAATACACAGGTTTTAATTTATTTCTTCATATTCATTATATACATTCTATTCTTCATCCATTTCACCAATAAAACCACATTTTTATTTTTTTGACACTTTTCTCAGTATGTGGAGATAAGACTATAGTCTTATGTATTTTTCTGATTTCCCCCAAAAAAGGTTTTTTTTCATAACTGTCTCAAAATACACAGGTTTCAATTTTTTTTTCATAACTGTCTCAAAATACACAGGTTTCAATTTATTTCTTCATATTCATTACATACATCCGATTCTTCATCCATTTCACCAATAAAATCTCATTTTTATTTTTTTGACACTTTTCTCAGTATGTGGAGATAAGACTATGGTCTTATGTATTTTTCTGATTTCCCCCAAAAAAGGTTTTTTCTTCATAATTGTCTCAAAATACACAGGTTTAAATTTATTTCTTCATATTCATTACATACATCCGATTCTTCATCCATTTCACCAATAAAATCTCATTTTAATTTTTTTGACACTTTTCTCAGTTTTTGGAGATAAGACTATAGTCTTATGTATTTTTCTGATTACCCCCCCAAAAAGGTTTTTTTCATAACTGTCTCAAAATACACAGGTTTTAATTTATTTCTTCATATTCATTATATACATCCTATTCTTCATCCATTTCACCAATAAAACCTCATTTTTATTTTATTGACACTTTTCTCAGTATGTGGAGATAAGACTATGGTCTTATGTATATGTCTTATGTATTTTTCCCCCAAAAAAGTTTTTTTTTCATAACTGTCTCAAAATACACAGGTTTTAATTTATTTCTTCATATTCATTATATACATCCTATTCTTCATCCATTTCACCAATAAAACCTCATTATTATTTTTTTGACACTTTTCTCAGTATGTGGAGATAAGACTATAGTCTTATGTATTTTTCTGATTTCCCCCAAAAAAGGTTTTTTTTTCATAACTGTCTCAAAATACACATGTTTTAATTTATTTCTTCATATTCATTATATACATCCTATTCTTCATCCATTTCACCAATAAAACCTCATTTTTATTTTTTTGACACTTTTCTCAGTATGTGGAGATAAGACTATAGTCTTATGTATTTTTCTGATTTCCCCCAAAAAAGTTTTTTTTTCATAACTGTCTCAAAATACACAGGTTTCAATTTTTTTTTTCAAAACTGTCTCAAAATACACAGGTTTCAATTTATTTCTTCATATTCATTACATACATCCGATTCTTCATCCATTTCACCAATAAAACCTCATTTTTATTTTTTTGACACTTTTCTCAGTATGTGGAGATAAGACTATAGTCTTATGTATTTCTCTGATTTCCCCCCCAAAAAGTTTTTTTTCATAACTGTTTCAAAATACACAGGTTTTAATTCATTTCTTCATATTCATTATATACATTCTATTCTTCATCCATTTCACCAATAAAACCACATTTTTATTTTTTTGACACTTTTCTCAGTATGTGGAGATAAGACTATAGTCTTATGTATTTCCCTGATTGCCCCCAAAAAAGGTTTTTTCTTCATAATTGTCTCAAAATACACAGGTTTCAATTTATTTCTTCATGTTCACCATATGCATCCTATTCTTCATCCATTTCACCAATAAAACCTCATTTTTATTTTTTTGACACTTTTCTCAGTATGTGGAGATAAGACTATAGTCTTATGTATTTTTCTGATTTCCCCCAAAAAAGTTTTTTTTTCATAACTGTCTCAAAATACACAGGTTTCAATTTATTTCTTCATATTCATTATATACATCGGATTCTTCATCCATTTCACCAATAAAACCTCATTTTTATTTTTTTGACACTTTTCTCAGTATGTGGAGATAAGACTATAGTCTTATGTATTTTTCTGATTTCCCCCCCAAAAAGTTTTTTTTCATTACTGTCTCAAAATACACAAGTTTTAATTCATTTCTTCATATTCATTATATACATTCTATTCTTCATCCATTTCACCAATAAAACCACATTTTTATTTTTTTGACACTTTTCTCAGTATGTGGAGATAAGACTATAGTCTCCTGTATTTTTCTGATTTCCCCCAAAAAAGGTTTTTTCTTCATAATTGTCTGAAAATACAGAGGTTTAAATTTATTTCTTCATATTCATTACATACATCCGATTCTTCTTCCATTTCACCAATAAAACCTCATTTTTATTTTTTTGACACTTTTCTCAGTATGTGGAGATAAGACTATAGTCTTATGTATTTCTCTGATTGCCCCCCAGAAATGTTTTTTCTTCATAATTGTCTCAAAATACACAGGTTTCAATTTATTTCTTCATGTTCACCATATGCATCCTATTCTTCATCCATTTCACCAATGAAACCTCATTTTTATTTTTTGACACTTTTCTCAGTATGTGGAGATAAGACTATAGTCTTATGTATTTTTCTGATTTCCCCCAAAAAAGGTTTTTTCTTCATAATTGTCTCAAAATACAGAGGTTTAAATTTATTTCTTCATATTCATTACATACATCCGATTCTTCTTCCATTTCACCAATAAAACCTCATTTTTATTTTTTTGACACTTTTCTCAGTATGTGGAGATAAGACTATAGTCTTATGTATTTTTCTGATTTCCCCCAAAAAAGGTTTTTTCTTCATAATTGTCTCAAAATACACAGGTTTAAATTTATTTCTTCATATTCATTACATGCATCCGATTCTTCTTCCATTTCACCAATAAAACCTCATTTTTATTTTTTTGACACTTTTCTCAGTATGTGGAGATAAGACTATGGTCTTATGTATTTTTCTGATTTCCCCCAAAAAAGGTTTTTTCTTCATGATTGTCTCAAAATACACAGGTTTAAATTTATTTCTTCATATTCATTACATAGATCCTATTCTTCTTCCATTTCACCAATAAAACCTCATTTAAATTTTTTTGACACTTTTCTCAGTATGTGGAGATAAGACTATAGTCTTATGTATATGTGTTATGTATTTTGCTGATTTCCCCCAAAAAAGTTTTTTTTCATAACTGTCTCATAATACACAGGTTTCAATTTATTTCTTCATATTCATTATATACATCCGATTCTTCATCCATTTCACCAATAAAACCTCATTTTTATTTTTTTGACACTTTTCTCAGTTTTTGGAGATAAGACTATAGTCTTATGTATTTCTCTGATTGCCCCCCAGAAATGTTTTTTCTTCATAATTGTCTCAAAATACACAGGTTTCAATTTATTTCTTCATGTTCACCATATGCATCCCATTCTTCATCCATTTCACCAATAAAACCTCATTTTTATTTTTTGACACTTTTCTCAGTATGTGGAGATAAGACTATAGTCTTATGTATATGTCTTATGTATTTTGCTGATTTCCCCCAAAAAAGTTTTTTTTCATAACTGTCTCAAAATACACAGGTTTCAATTTATTTCTTCATATTCATTACATACATCCGATTCTTCTTCCATTTCACCAATAAAACCTCATTTTTATTTTTTTGACACTTTTCTCAGTATGTGGAGATAAGACTATAGTCTTATGTATTTCTCTGATTGCCCCCCAGAAATGTTTTTTCTTCATAATTGTCTCAAAATACACAGGTTTCAATTTATTTCTTCATGTTCACCATATGCATCCTATTCTTCATCCATTTCACCAATGAAACCTCATTTTTATTTTTTGACACTTTTCTCAGTATGTGGAGATAAGACTATAGTCTTATGTATTTTTCTGATTTCCCCCAAAAAAGGTTTTTTCTTCATAATTGTCTCAAAATACAGAGGTTTAAATTTATTTCTTCATATTCATTACATACATCCGATTCTTCTTCCATTTCACCAATAAAACCTCATTTTTATTTTTTTGACACTTTTCTCAGTATGTGGAGATAAGACTATAGTCTTATGTATTTTTCTGATTTCCCCCAAAAAAGGTTTTTTCTTCATAATTGTCTCAAAATACACAGGTTTAAATTTATTTCTTCATATTCATTACATGCATCCGATTCTTCTTCCATTTCACCAATAAAACCTCATTTTTATTTTTTTGACACTTTTCTCAGTATGTGGAGATAAGACTATGGTCTTATGTATTTTTCTGATTTCCCCCAAAAAAGGTTTTTTCTTCATGATTGTCTCAAAATACACAGGTTTAAATTTATTTCTTCATATTCATTACATAGATCCTATTCTTCTTCCATTTCACCAATAAAACCTCATTTAAATTTTTTTGACACTTTTCTCAGTATGTGGAGATAAGACTATAGTCTTATGTATATGTGTTATGTATTTTGCTGATTTCCCCCAAAAAAGTTTTTTTTCATAACTGTCTCATAATACACAGGTTTCAATTTATTTCTTCATATTCATTATATACATCCGATTCTTCATCCATTTCACCAATAAAACCTCATTTTTATTTTTTTGACACTTTTCTCAGTTTTTGGAGATAAGACTATAGTCTTATGTATTTCTCTGATTGCCCCCCAGAAATGTTTTTTCTTCATAATTGTCTCAAAATACACAGGTTTCAATTTATTTCTTCATGTTCACCATATGCATCCCATTCTTCATCCATTTCACCAATAAAACCTCATTTTTATTTTTTGACACTTTTCTCAGTATGTGGAGATAAGACTATAGTCTTATGTATATGTCTTATGTATTTTGCTGATTTCCCCCAAAAAAGTTTTTTTTCATAACTGTCTCAAAATACACAGGTTTCAATTTATTTCTTCATATTCATTATATACATCCGATTCTTCATCCAGTTCACCAATAAAACCTCATTTTTATTTTTTTAACACTTTTCTCAGTTTTTGGAGATAAGACTATAGTCTTATGTATTTCTCTGATTGCCCCCCAGAAATGTTTTTTCTTCATAATTGTCTCAAAATACACAGGGTCCAATTTATTTCATGTTCACCATATGCATCCTATTCTTCATCCATTTCACCAATAAAACCTCATTTTTATTTTTTGACACTTTTCTCAGTATGTGGAGATAAGACTATGGTCTTATGTATATGTCTTATGTATTTTTCCCCCAAAAAGTTTTTTTTTCATAACTGTCTCAAAATACACAGGTTTTAATTTATTTCTTCATATTCATTATATACATCCTATTCTTCATCCATTTCACCAATAAAATCTCATTTTTATTTTTTTGACACTTTTCTCAGTATGTGGAGATAAGACTACAGTCTTATGTATTTTTCTGATTTCCCCAAAAAAGGTTTTTTCTTCATATCTGTCTCAAAATACACAGGTTTTAATTTATTTCTTCATATTCATTATATACATCCTATTCTTCATCCATTTCATGGATTTTTCAGTATGTGGAGATAAGACTATAGTCTTATGTATTTTTCTGATTTCCCCCAAAAAAGTTTTTTTTTCATAATTGTCTCAAAATACACAGGTTTAAATTTATTTCTTCATATTCATTACATGCATCCGATTCTTCTTCCATTTCACCAATAAAACCTCATTTTTATTTTTTTGACACTTTTCTCAGTATGTGGAGATAAGACTATGGTCTTATGTATTTTTCTGATTTCCCCCAAAAAAGGTTTTTTCTTCATAATTGTCTCAAAATACACAGGTTTTAATTTATTTCTTCATATTCATTATATACATCCTATTCTTCATCCATTTCATGGATTTTTCAGTATGTGGAGATAAGACTATAGTCTTATGTATTTTTCTGATTTCCCCCAAAAAAGTTTTTTTTTCATAACTGTCTCAAAATACACAGGTTTCAATTTTTTTTTTCATAACTGTCTCAAAATACACAGGTTTTAATTTATTTCTTCATATTCATTACATACATCCGATTCTTCTTCCATTTCACCAATAAAACCTCATTTTTATTTTTTTGACACTTTTCTCAGTATGTGGAGATAAGACTATAGTCTTATGTATTTCTCTGATTGCCCCCCAGAAATGTTTTTTCTTCATAATTGTCTCAAAATACACAGGTTTCAATTTATTTCTTCATGTTCACCGTATGCATCCTATTCTTCATCCATTTCACCAATGAAACCTCATTTTTATTTTTTGACACTTTTCTCAGTATGTGGAGATAAGACTATAGTCTTATGTATTTTTCTGATTTCCCCCAAAAAAGGTTTTTTCTTCATAATTGTCTCAAAATACACAGGTTTAAATTTATTTCTTCATATTCATTATATACATCCGATTCTTCTTCCATTTCACCAATAAAACCTCATTTTTATTTTTTTGACACTTTTCTCAGTATGTGGAGATAAGACTATAGTCTTATGTATTTTTCTGATTTCCCCCAAAAAAGGTTTTTTCTTCATAATTGTCTCAAAATACACAGGTTTAAATTTATTTCTTCATATTCATTACATGCATCCGATTCTTCTTCCATTTCACCAATAAAACCTCATTTTTATTTTTTTGACACTTTTCTCAGTATGTGGAGATAAGACTATGGTCTTATGTATTTTTCTGATTTCCCCCAAAAAAGGTTTTTTCTTCATAATTGTCTCAAAATACACAGGTTTAAATTTATTTCTTCATATTCATTACATACATCCTGTTCTTCTTCCATTTCACCAATAAAACCTCATTTAAATTTTTTTGACACTTTTCTCAGTATGTGGAGATAAGACTAAAGTCTTATGTATATGTCTTATGTATTTTGCTGATTTCCCCCAAAAAAGTTTTTTTTCATAACTGTCTCATAATACACAGGTTTCAATTTATTTCTTCATATTCATTATATACATCCGATTCTTCATCCATTTCACCAATAAAACCTCATTTTTATTTTTTTGACACTTTTCTCAGTTTTTGGAGATAAGACTATAGTCTTATGTATTTCTCTGATTGCCCCCCAGAAATGTTTTTTCTTCATAATTGTCTCAAAATACACAGGTTTCAATTTATTTCTTCATGTTCACCATATGCATCCCATTCTTCATCCATTTCACCAATAAAACCTCATTTTTTTTTTTTGACACTTTTCTCAGTATGTGGAGATAAGACTATAGTCTTATGTATATGTCTTATGTATTTTTCTGATTTCCCCCCCAAAAAGTTTTTTTTCATAACTGTCTCAAAATACACAGGTTTTAATTTATTTCTTCATATTCATTATATACATTCTATTCTTCATCCATTTCACCAATAAAACCACATTTTTATTTTTTTGACACTTTTCTCAGTATGTGGAGATAAGACTATGGTCTAATGTATTTTTCTGAATTCCCCCAAAAAAGTTTTTTTTTCATAACTGTCTCAAAATACACAGGTTTCAATTTATTTCTTCATATTCATTACATACATCTTATTCTTCATCCATTTCACCAATAAAATCTCATTTTTATTTTTTTGACACTTTTTTCAGTATGTGGAGATAAGACTATAGTCTTATGTATTTTTCTGATTTCCCCCAAAAAAGGTTTTTTTTCATAACTGTCTCAAAATACACAGGTTTCAATTTTTTTTTTCATAACTGTCTCAAAATACACAGGTTTCAATTTATTTCTTCATATTCATTACATACATCCGATTCTTCATCCATTTCACCAATAAAACCTCATTTTTATTTTTTTGACACTTTTCTCAGTTTTTGGAGATAAGACTATAGTCTTATGTATTTCTCTGATTGCCCCCCAGAAATGTTTTTTCTTCATAATTGTCTCAAAATACACAGGTTTCAATTTATTTCTTCATATTCATTACATACATCCGATTCTTCATCCATTTCACCAATAAAACCTCATTTTTATTTTTTTGACACTTTTCTCAGTTTTTGGAGATAAGACTATAGTCTTATGTATTTCTCTGATTTCCCCCAAAAAAGGTTTTTTTTCATAACTGTCTCAAAATACACAGGTTTCAATTTTTTTTTTCATAACTGTCTCAAAATACACAGGTTTCAATTTATTTCTTCATATTCATTACATACATCTTATTCTTCATCCATTTCACCAATAAAATCTCATTTTTATTTTTTTGACACTTTTCTCAGTATGTGGAGATAAGACTATAGTCTTATGTATTTTTCTGATTTCCCCCAAAAAAGGTTTTTTTTCATAACTGTCTCAAAATACACAGGTTTCAATTTTTTTTTTCATAACTGTCTCAAAATACACAGGTTTCAATTTATTTCTTCATATTCATTACATACATTCTATTCTTCATCCATTTCACCAATAAAACCACATTTTTATTTTTTTGACACTTTTCTCAGTATGTGGAGATAAGACTATAGTCTTATGTATTTTTCTGATTTCCCCCAAAAAAGGTTTTTTCTTCATAATTGTCTCAAAATACACAGGTTTAAATTTATTTCTTCATATTCATTACATACATCCGATTCTTCATCCATTTCACCAATAAAATCTCATTTTTATTTTTTTGACACTTTTCTCAGTTTTTGGAGATAAGACTATAGTCTTATGTATTTCTCTGATTTCCTCCCAAAAGGGTTTTTCTTCATAATTTTCTCAAAATACACAGGTTTGAATTTATTTCTTTATATTCATTATATACATCCTATTCTTCATCCATTTCCCCAATAAAACCTCATTTTTATTTTTTTGACACTTTTCTCAGTATGTGGAGATAAGACTATAGTCTTATGTATTTCTCTGATTGCCCCCCAGAAATGTTTTTTCTTCATAATTGTCTCAAAATACACAGGTTTCAATTTATTTCTTCATATTCATTACATACATCTTATTCTTCATCCATTTCACCAATAAAATCTCATTTTTATTTTTTTGACACTTTTCTCAGTATGTGGAGATAAGACTATAGTCTTATGTATTTTTCTGATTTCCCCCCCAAAAAGTTTTTTTTCATAACTGTCTCAAAATACACAGGTTTTAATTTATTTCTTCATATTCATTAATATACATTCTATTCTTCATCCATTTCACCAATAAAACCACATTTTTATTTTTTTGACACTTTTCTCAGTATGTGGAGATAAGACTATAGTCTTATGTATTTTTCTGATTTCCGCCAAAAAAGGTTTTTTCTTCATAATTGTCTCAAAATACACAAGTTTAAATTTATTTCTTCATATTCATTACATACATCCGATTCTTCATCCATTTCACCAATAAAATCTCATTTTTATTTTTTTGACACTTTTCTCAGTTTTTGGAGATAAGACTATAGTCTTATGTATTTCCCTGATTGCCCCCCAGAAATGTTTTTTCTTCATAATTGTCTCAAAATACACAGGTTTCAATTTATTTCTTCATGTTCACCATATGCATCCTATTCTTCATCCATTTCACCAATAAAACCTCATTTTTATTTTTTTGACACTTTTCTCAGTATGTGGAGATAAGACTATAGTCTTATGTATTTCTCTGATTTCCTCCCAAAAGGGTTTTTCTTCATAATTTTCTCAAAATACACAGGTTTGAATTTATTTCTTCATATTCATTATATACATCCTATTCTTCATCCATTTCCCCAATAAAACCTCATTTTTATTTTTTTGACACTTTTCTCAGTATGTGGAGATAAGACTATAGTCTTATGTATTTCTCTGATTGCCCCCCAGAAATGTTTTTTCTTCATAATTAACTCAAAATACACAGGTTTCAATTTTTTTCTTCATGTTCACCATATGCATCCTATTCTTCATCCATTTCACCAATAAAACCTCATTTTTATTTTTTTGACACTTTTCTCAGTATGGGGAGATAAGACTATAGTCTTATGTATTTCTCTGATTGCCTCCCAAAAGGGTTTTTCTTCATAATTCTCTCAAAATACACAGGTTTGAATTTTTTTCTTCATGTTCACCATATGCATCCTATTCTTCATCCATTTCACCAATAAAACCTCATTTTTATTTTTTGACACTTTTCTCAGTATGTGGAAATAAGACTATAGTCTTATGTATATGTCTTATGTATTTTTCTGATTTCCCCCCAAAAATTTTTTTTTCATAACTGTCTCAAAATACACAGGTTTCAATTTATTTCTTCCTATTCATTATATACATCCAATTCTTCATCCATTTCACCAATAAAACCTCATTTTTATTTTTTTGACACTTTTTTCAGTATTTGAAGATAAGACTATAGTCTTATGTATTTCTCTGATTGCCCCCCAGAAATGTTTTTTCTTCATAATTTTCTCAAAATACACAGGTTTCAATTTATTTCTTCATATTCATTACATACATCTTATTCTTCATCCATTTCACCAATAAAATCTCATTTTTATTTTTTTGACACTTTTCTCAGTATGTGGAGATAAGACTATAGTCTTATGTATTTTTCTGATTTCCCCCCCAAAAAGTTTTTTTTCATAACTGTCTCAAAATACACAGGTTTTAATTTATTTCTTCATATTCATTAATATACATTCTATTCTTCATCCATTTCACCAATAAAACCACATTTTTATTTTTTTGACACTTTTCTCAGTATGTGGAGATAAGACTATAGTCTTATGTATTTTTCTGATTTCCCCCAAAAAAGGTTTTTTCTTCATAATTGTCTCAAAATACACAGGTTTAAATTTATTTCTTCATATTCATTACATACATCCGATTCTTCATCCATTTCACCAATAAAATCTCATTTTTATTTTTTTGACACTTTTCTCAGTTTTTGGAGATAAGACTATAGTCTTATGTATTTCCCTGATTGCCCCCCAGAAATGTTTTTTCTTCATAATTGTCTCAAAATACACAGGTTTCAATTTATTTCTTCATGTTCACCATATGCATCCTATTCTTCATCCATTTCACCAATAAAACCTCATTTTTATTTTTTTGACACTTTTCTCAGTATGTGGAGATAAGACTATAGTCTTATGTATTTCTCTGATTTCCTCCCAAAAGGGTTTTTCTTCATAATTTTCTCAAAATACACAGGTTTGAATTTTTTTCTTCATGTTCACCATATGCATCCTATTCTTCATCCATTTCACCAATAAAACCTCATTTTAATTTTTTGACACTTTTCTCAGTATGTGGAAATAAGACTATAGTCTCATGTATATGTCTTATGTATTTTTCTGATTTCCCCCAAAAAATTTTTTTTCATAACTGTCTCAAAATACACAGGTTTCAATTTATTTCTTCCTATTCATTATATACATCCAATTCTTCATCCATTTCACCAATAAAACCTCATTTTTATTTTTTTGACACTTTTCTCAGTTTTTGAAGATAAGACTATAGTCTTATGTATTTCTCTGATTGCCCCCCAGAAATGTTTTTTCTTCATAATTGTCTCAAAATACACAGGTTTCAATTTATTTCTTCATGTTCACCATATGCATCATATTCTTCATCCATTTCACCAATAAAACCTCATTTTTATTTTTTTTACACTTTTCTCAGTATGTGGAGATAAGACTATAGTCTTATGTATTTCTCTGATTTCCTCCCAAAAGGGTTTTTTTTCATAACTGTCTCAAAATACACAGGTTTTAATTTATTTCTTCATATTCATTATATACATCCTATTCTTCATCCATTTCACCAATAAAACCTCATTTTTATTTTTTTGACACTTTTCTCAGTATGTGGAGATAAGACTATAGTCTTATGTATTTTTCTGATTTCCCCCCCCAAAAAGTTTTTTTTCATTACTGTCTCAAAATACACAGGTTTCAATTTATTTCTTCATATTCATTACATACATCCAATTCTTCATCCATTTCACCAATAAAACCTCATTTTTATTTTTTTGACACTTTTCTCAGTTTTTGGAGATAAGACTACAGTTATACGTAAATGTCTTATGTATTTTTCCCCCAAAAAAGGTTTTTTCTTCATAATTGTCTCAAAATACACAGGTTTAAATTAATTTCTTCAAATTCATTACATGCATCCGATTCTTCATCCATTTCACCAATAAAACCTCATTTTAATTTTTTTGACACTTTTCTCAGTATGTGGAGATAAGACTATAGTCTTATGTATTGTTCTGATTTCCCCCAAAAAAGTTTTTTTTTCATAACTGTCTCAAAATACACAGGTTTCAATTTTTTTTTTTATAACTGTCTCAAAATACACAGGTTTCAATTTATTTCTTCATATTCATTACATACATCCGATTCTTCATCCATTTCACCAATAAAACCTCATTTTTATTTTTTTGACACTTTTCTCAGTTTTTGGAGATAAGACTATGGTCTTATGTATTTCTCTGATTGCCCCCCAGAAATGTTTTTTCTTCATAATTGTCTCAAAATACACAGGTTTGAATTTTTTTCTTCATGTTCACCATATGCATCCTATTCTTCATCCATTTCACCAATAAAACCTCATTTTTATTTTTTGACACTTTTCTCAGTATGTGGAAATAAGACTATAGTCTTATGTATATGTCTTATGTATTTTTCTGATTTCCCCCAAAAAATTTTTTTTCATAACTGTCTCAAAATACACAGGTTTCAATTTATTTCTTCCTATTCATTATATACATCCAATTCTTCATCCATTTCACCAATAAAACCTCATTTTTATTTTTTTGACACTTTTCTCAGTATGTGGAGATAAGACTATAGTCTTATGTATTTCTCTGATTGCCCCCCAGAAATGTTTTTTCTTCATAATTGTCTCAAAATACACAGGTTTCAATTTATTTCTTCATGTTCACCATATGCATCATATTCTTCATCCATTTCACCAATAAAACCTCATTTTTATTTTTTGACACTTTTCTCAGTATGTGGAGATAAGACTATAGTCTTATGTATTTCTCTGATTTCCTCCCAAAAGGGTTTTTTTTCATAACTGTCTCAAAATACACAGGTTTTAATTTATTTCTTCATATTCATTATATACATCCTATTCTTCATCCATTTCACCAATAAAACCTCATTTTTATTTTTTTGACACTTTTCTCAGTATGTGGAGATAAGACTATAGTCTTATGTATTTCTCTGATTTCCTCCCAAAAGGGTTTTTCTTCATAATTTTCTCAAAATACACAGGTTTGAATTTATTTCTTCATATTCATTATATACATCCTATTCTTCATCCATTTCCCCAATAAAACCTCATTTTTATTTTTTTGACACTTTTCTCAGTATGTGGAGATAAGACTATAGTCTTATGTATTTCTCTGATTGCCCCCCAGAAATGTTTTTTCTTCATAATTAACTCAAAATACACAGGTTTCAATTTTTTTCTTCATGTTCACCATATGCATCCTATTCTTCATCCATTTCACCAATAAAACCTCATTTTTATTTTTTTGACACTTTTCTCAGTGTGTGGAGATAAGACTATAGTCTTATGTATTTCTCTGATTGCCTCCCAAAAGGGTTTTTCTTCATAATTCTCTCAAAATACACAGGTTTGAATTTTTTTCTTCATGTTCACCATATGCATCCTATTCTTCATCCATTTCACCAATAAAACCTCATTTTTATTTTTTGACACTTTTCTCAGTATGTGGAAATAAGACTATAGTCTTATGTATATGTCTTATGTATTTTTCTGATTTCCCCCAAAAAAAATTTTTTCATAACTGTCTCAAAATACACAGGTTTCAATTTATTTCTTCCTATTCATTATATACATCCAATTCTTCATCCATTTCACCAATAAAACCTCATTTTTATTTTTTTGACACTTTTCTCAGTATGTGGAGATAAGACTATAGTCTTATGTATTTCTCTGATTGCCCCCCAGAAATGTTTTTTCTTCATAATTGTCTCAAAATACACAGGTTTCAATTTATTTCTTCATGTTCACCATATGCATCATATTCTTCATCCATTTCACCAATAAAACCTCATTTTTATTTTTTTGACACTTTTCTCAGTATGTGGAGATAAGACTATAGTCTTATGTATTTCTCTGATTTCCTCCCAAAAGGGTTTTTTTTCATAACTGTCTCAAAATACACAGGTTTTAATTTATTTCTTCATATTCATTATATACATCCTATTCTTCATCCATTTCACCAATAAAACCTCATTTTTATTTTTTTGACACTTTTCTCAGTATGTGGAGATAAGACTATAGTCTTATGTATTTTTCTGATTTCCCCCCCCAAAAAGTTTTTTTTCATTACTGTCTCAAAATACACAGGTTTCAATTTATTTCTTCATATTCATTACATACATCCAATTCTTCATCCATTTCACCAATAAAACCTCATTTTTATTTTTTTGACACTTTTCTCAGTTTTTGGAGATAAGACTACAGTTATACGTATATGTCTTATGTATTTTTCCCCCAAAAAAAGGTTTTTTCTTCATAATTGTCTCAAAATACACAGGTTTAAATTAATTTCTTCAAATTCATTACATGCATCCGATTCTTCATCCATTTCACCAATAAAACCTCATTTTAATTTTTTTGACACTTTTCTCAGTATGTGGAGATAAGACTATAGTCTTATGTATTGTTCTGATTTCCCCCAAAAAAGTTTTTTTTTCATAACTGTCTCAAAATACACAGGTTTCAATTTTTTTTTTTATAACTGTCTCAAAATACACAGGTTTCAATTTATTTCTTCATATTCATTACATACATCCGATTCTTCATCCATTTCACCAATAAAACCTCATTTTTATTTTTTGACACTTTTCTCAGTTTTTGGAGATAAGACTATAGTCTTATGTATTTCTCTGATTGCCCCCCAGAAATGTTTTTTCTTCATAATTGTCTCAAAATACACAGGTTTCAATTTATTTCTTCATGTTCACCATATGCATCCTATTCTTCATCCATTTCACCAATAAAACCTCATTTTTTTTTTTTTTACACTTTTCTCAGTATGTGGAGATAAGACTATAGTCTTATGTATTTTTCTGATTTCCCCCAAAAAAGTTTTTTTTTCATAACTGTCTCAAAATACACAGGTTTCAATTTATTTCTTCATATTCATTATATACATCCTATTCTTCATCCATTTCACCAATAAAACCTCATTTTTATTTTTTGACACTTCTCTCAGTATGTGGAGATTAGACTATAGTCTTATGTATTTCTCTGATTGCCCCCCAGAAATGTTTTTTCTTCATAATTGTCTCAAAATACACAGGTTTCAATTTATTTCTTCATATTCATTACATACATCTTATTCTTCATCCATTTCACCAATAAAATCTCATTTTTATTTTTTTGACACTTTTCTCAGTATTTGGAGATAAGACTATAGTCTTATATATTTTTCTGATTTCCCCCAAAAAAGGTTTTTTCTTCATAATTGTCTCAAAATACACAGGTTTAAATTTATTTCTTCATATTCATTACATACATCCGATTCTTCATCCATTTCACCAATAAAATCTCATTTTTATTTTTTTGACACTTTTCTCAGTTTTTGGAGATAAGACTATAGTCTTATGTATTTCTCTGATTGCCCCCCAGAAATGTTTTTTCTTCATAATTGTCTCAAAATACACAGGTGTCAATTTATTTCTTCATGTTCACCATATGAATCCTATTCTTCATCCATTTCACCAATAAAACCTCATTTTTATTTTTTTGACACTTTTCTCAGTATGTGGAGATAAGACTATAGTCTTATGTATTTTTCTGATTTCCCCCACAAAGTTTTTTTTCATAACTGTCTCAAAATACACAGGTTTTAATTTATTTCTTCCTATTCATTATATACATTCTATTCTTCATCCATTTCACCAATAAAACCACATTTTTATTTTTTTGACACTTTTCTCAGTATGTGGAGATAAGACTATAGTCTTATGTATTTTTCTGATTTCCCCCAAAAAAGGTTTTTTCTTCATAATTGTCTCAAAATACACAGGTTTAAATTTATTTCTTCATGTTCACCATATGCATCCTATTCTTCATCCATTTCACCAATAAAACCACATTTTTATTTTTTTGACACTTTTCTCAGTATGTGGAGATAAGAATATAGTCTTATGTATTTTTCTGATTTCCCCCAAAAAAGGTTTTTTCTTCATAATTGTCTCAAAATACACAGGTTTAAATTTATTTCTTCATGTTCACCATATGCATCCTATTCTTCATCCATTTCACCAATAAAACCTCATTTTTATTTTTTTGACACTTTTCTCAGTATGTGGAGATAAGACTATAGTCTTATGTATTTCTCTGATTGCCTCCCAAAAGGGTTTTTCTTCATAATTGTCTCAAAATACACAGGTTTAAATTTGTTTCTTCATATTCATTACATACATCCGATTCTTCATCCATTTCACCAATAAAATCTAATTATTATTTTTTTGACACTTTTCTCAGTTTTTGGAGATAAGACTATAGTCTTATGTATTTCTCTGATTGCCCCCCAGAAATGTTTTTTCTTCATAATTGTCTCAAAATACACAGGTTTCAATTTATTTCTTCATGTTCACCATATGCATCCTATTCTTCATCCATTTCACCAATAAAACCTCATTTTTATTTTTTTGACACTTTTCTCAGTATGTGGAGATAAGACTATAGTCTTATGTATTTTTCTGATTTCCCCCAAAAAAGTTTTTTTTTCATAACTGTCTCAAAATACACAGGTTTCAATTTATTTCTTCATATTCATTATATACATCCTATTCTTCATCCATTTCACCAATAAAACCACATTTTTATTTTTTTGACACTTTTCTCAGTATGTGGAGATAAGACTATAGTCTTATGTATTTTTCTGATTTCCCCCCCAAAAAAGGTTTTTTCTTCATAATTGTCTCAAAATACACAGGTTTAAATTTATTTCTTCATGTTCACCATATGCATCCTATTCTTCATCCATTTCACCAATATAACCTCATTTTTTTTTTTTTTACACTTTTCTCAGTATGTGGAGATAAGACTATAGTCTTATGTATTTTTCTGATTTCCCCCAAAAAAAGTTTTTTCTTCATAATTGTCTCAAAATACACAGGTTTAAATTTGTTTCTTCATATTCATTACATACATCCGATTCTTCATCCATTTCACCAATAAAATCTAATTTTTATTTTTTTGACACTTTTCTCAGTTTTTGGAGATAAGACTATAGTCTTATGTATTTTTCTGATTTCCCCCAAAAAAAGTTTTTTCTTCATAACTGTCTCAAAATACACAGGTTTCAATTTATTTCTTCATATTCATTATATACATCCTATTCTTCATCCATTTCACCAATAAAACCACATATTTATTTTTTTGACACTTTTCTCAGTATGTGGAGATAAGACTATAGTCTTATGTATTTTTCTGATTTCCCCCCCAAAAAGTTTTTTTTCATAACTGTCTCAAAATACACAGGTTTCAATTTATTTCTTCATATTCATTATATACATTCTATTCTTCATCCATTTCACCAATAAAACCACATTTTTATTTTTTTGACACTTTTCTCAGTATGTGGAGATAAGACTATAGTCTTATGTATTTTTCTGATTTCCTCCAAAAAAGGTTTTTTCTTCATAATTGTCTCAAAATACACAGGTTTAAATTTATTTCTTCATGTTCACCATATGCATCCTATTCTTCATCCATTTCACCAATAAAACCACATTTTTATTTTTTTGACACTTTTCTCAGTATGTGGAGATAAGACTATAGTCTTATGTATTTTTCTGATTTCCCCCAAAAAAGGTTTTTTCTTCATAATTGTCTCAAAATACACAGGTTTAAATTTATTTCTTCATGTTCACCATATGCATCCTATTCTTCATCCATTTCACCAATAAAACCTCATTTTTATTTTTTTGACACTTTTCTCAGTATGTGGAGATAAGACTATAGTCTTATGTATTTTTCTGATTTCCCCCAAAAAAGGTTTTTTCTTCATAATTGTCTCAAAATACACAGGTTTAAATTTGTTTCTTCATATTCATTACATACATCCGATTCTTCATCCATTTCACCAATAAAATCTAATTTTTATTTTTTTGACACTTTTCTCAGTTTTTGGAGATAAGACTATAGTCTTATGTATTTCTCTGATTGCCCCCCAGAAATGTTTTTTCTTCATAATTGTCTCAAAATACACAGGTTTCAATTTATTTCTTCATGTTCACCATATGCATCCTATTCTTCATCCATTTCACCAATAAAACCTCATTTTTATTTTTTTTACACTTTTCTCAGTATGTGGAGATAAGACTATAGTCTTATGTATTTTTCTGATTTCCCCCAAAAAAAGTTTTTTCTTCATAATTGTCTCAAAATACACAGGTTTAAATTTGTTTCTTCATATTCATTACATACATCCGATTCTTCATCCATTTCACCAATAAAATCTAATTTTTATTTTTTTGACACTTTTCTCAGTATGTGGAGATAAGACTATAGTCTTATGTATTTTTCTGATTTCCCCCAAAAAAGTTTTTTTTTCATAACTGTCTCAAAATACACAGGTTTCAATTTATTTCTTCATATTCATTATATACATCCTATTCTTCATCCATTTCACCAATAAAACCACATTTTTATTTTTTTGACACTTTTCTCAGTATGTGGAGATAAGACTATAGTCTTATGTATTTTTCTGATTTCCCCCCCAAAAAGTTTTTTTTCATAACTGTCTCAAAATACACAGGTTTCAATTTATTTCTTCATATTCATTATATACATTCTATTCTTCATCCATTTCACCAATAAAACCACATTTTTATTTTTTTGACACTTTTCTCAGTATGTGGAGATAAGACTATAGTCTTATGTATTTTTCTGATTTCCCCCAAAAAAGGTTTTTTCTTTATAATTGTCTCAAAATACACAGGTTTAAATTTATTTCTTCATATTCATTACTTACATCCGATTCTTCATCCATTTCACCAATAAAATCTCATTTTTATTTTTTTGACACTTTTCTCAGTTTTTGGAGATAAGACTATAGTCTTATGTATTTTTCTGATTTCCCCCAAAAAAGGTTTTTTCTTCATAATTGTCTCAAAATACACAGGTTTAAATTTATTTCTTCATATTCATTACTTACATCCGATTCTTCATCCATTTCACCAATAAAATCTCATTTTTATTTTTTTGACACTTTTCTCAGTATGTGGAGATAAGACTATATATAGTCTGGTGTATGTTTCTGATTTCCCCCAAAAAAGTTTTTTTCATAACTGTCTCAAAATACACAGGTTTCAATTTATTTCTTCATATTCATTATATACATCCTATTCTTCATCCATTTCACCAATAAAACCTCATTTTTATTTTTTGACACTTCTCTCAGTATGTGGAGATAAGACTATAGTCTTATGTATTTCTCTGATTGGCCCCCAGAAATGTTTTTTCTTCATCATTGTCTCAAAATACACAGGTTTCAATTTATTTCTTCATGTTCACCATATGCATCCTATTCTTCATCCATTTCACCAATAAAACCTCATTTTTATTTTTTTGACACTTTTCTCAGTATGTGGAGATAAGACTATAGTCTTATGTATATGTCTTATGTATTTTTCCCCCAAAAAAGTTTTTTTTCATAACTGTCTCAATATACACAGGTTTCAATTTATTTCTTCATATTCATTATATACATCCTATTCTTCATCCATTTCACCAATAAAACCTCATTTTTATTTTTTGACACTTCTCTCAGTATGTGGAGATAAGACTATAGTCTTATGTATTTCTCTGATTGGCCCCCAGAAATGTTTTTTCTTCATAATTGTCTCAAAATACACAGGTTTCAATTTATTTCTTCATATTCATTACATACATCTTATTCTTCATCCATTTCACCAATAAAATCTCATTTTTATTTTTTTGACACTTCTCTCAGTATGTGGAGATAAGACTATAGTCTTATGTATTTTTCTGATTTCCCCCAAAAAAAGTTTTTTCTTCATAATTGTCTCAAAATACACAGGTTTAAATTTGTTTCTTCATATTCATTACATACATCCGATTCTTCATCCATTTCACCAATAAAATCTAATTTTTATCTTTTTGACACTTTTCTCAGTTTTTGGAGATAAGACTATAGTCTTATGTATTTTTCTGATTTCCCCCAAAAAAGGTTTTTTCTTTATAATTGTCTCAAAATACACAGGTTTAAATTTATTTCTTCATATTCATTACATACATCCGATTCTTCATCCATTTCACCAATAAAACCTCATTTTTATTTTTTTGACACTTTTCTCAGTTTTTGGAGATAAGACTATAGTCTTATGTATTTCTCTGATTGCCCCCCAGAAATGTTTTTTCTTCATAACTGTCTCAAAATACACAGGTTTCAATTTATTTCTTCATATTCATGATATACATCCTATTCTTCATCCATTTCACCAATAAAACCACATTTTTATTTTTTTGACACTTTTCTCAGTATGTGGAGATAAGACTATAGTCTTATGTATTTTTCTGATTTCCCCCCCAAAAAGTTTTTTTTCATAACTGTCTCAAAATACACAGGTTTTAATTTATTTCTTCCTATTCATTATATACATTCTATTCTTCATCCATTTCACCAATAAAACCACATTTTTATTTTTTTGACACTTTTCTCAGTATGTGGAGATAAGACTATAGTCTTATGTATTTCTCTGATTGCCCCCCAGAAATGTTTTTTCTTCATAATTGTCTCAAAATACACAGGTTTCAATTCATTTCTTCATGTTCACCATATGCATCCTATTCTTCATCCATTTCACCAATAAAACCTCATTTTTATTTTTTTGACACTTTTCTCAGTATGTGGAGATAAGACTATATATAGTCTGGTGTATGTTTCTGATTTCCCCCAAAAAAGTTTTTTTCATAATTGTCTCAAAATACACAGGTTTCAATTCATTTCTTCATGTTCACCATATGCATCCTATTCTTCATCCATTTCACCAATAAAACCTCATTTTTATTTTTTTGACACTTTTCTCAGTATGTAGAGATAAGCCTATAGTCTTATGTATATGTCTTATGTATTTTTCCCCCAAAAAAGTTTTTTTTCATAACTGTCTCAAAATACACAGGTTTCAATTTATTTCTTCATATTCATTATATACATCCTATTCTTCATCCATTTCACCAATAAAACCTCATTTTTATTTTTTGACACTTCTCTCAGTATGTGGAGATAAGACTATAGTCTTATGTATTTCTCTGATTGGCCCCCAGAAATGTTTTTTCTTCATCATTGTCTCAAAATACACAGGTTTCAATTTATTTCTTCATGTTCACCATATGCATCCTATTCTTCATCCATTTCACCAATAAAACCTCATTTTTATTTTTTTGACACTTTTCTCAGTATGTGGAGATAAGACTATATATAGTCTGGTGTATGTTTCTGATTTCCCCCAAAAAAGTTTTTTTCATAACTGTCTCAAAATACACAGGTTTCAATTTATTTCTTCATATTCATTATATACATCCTATTCTTCATCCATTTCACCAATAAAACCTCATTTTTATTTTTTGACACTTCTCTCAGTATGTGGAGATAAGACTATAGTCTTATGTATTTCTCTGATTGCCCCCCAGAAATGTTTTTTCTTCATAATTGTCTCAAAATACACAGGTTTCAATTCATTTCTTCATGTTCACCATATGCATCCTATTCTTCATCCATTTCACCAATAAAATCTCATTTTTATTTTTTTGACACTTTTCTCAGTATGTAGAGATAAGCCTATAGTCTTATGTATATGTCTTATGTATTTTTCCCCCAAAAAAGTTTTTTTTCATAACTGTCTCAAAATACACAGGTTTCAATTTATTTCTTCATATTCATTACATACATCTTATTCTTCATCCATTTCACCAATAAAATCTCATTTTTATTTTTTTGACACTTTTCTCAGTATGTGGAGATAAGACCATAGTCTTATGTATTTCTCTGATTGCCCCCCAGAAATGTTTTTTCTTCATAATTGTCTCAAAATACACAGGTTTCAATTTATTTCTTCATGTTCACCATATGCATCCTATTCTTCATCCATTTCACCAATAAAACCTCATTTTTATTTTTTTGGCACTTTTCTCAGTATGTGGAGATAAGACTATAGTCTTATGTATTTCTCTGATTGCCCCCCAGAAATGTTTTTTCTTCATAATTGTCTCAAAATACACAGGTTTCAATTTATTTCTTCATATTCATTACATACATCTTACTCTTCATCCATTTCACCAATAAAATCTCATTTTTATTTTTTTGACACTTTTCTCAGTATGTGGAGATAAGACTATAGTCTTATGTATATGTCTTATGTATTTTTCCCCCAAAAAAGTTTTTTTTCATAACTGTCTCAAAATACACAGGTTTCAATTTATTTCTTCATATTCATTACATACATCCGATTCTTCATCCATTTCACCAATAAAATCTCATTTTTATTTTTTTGACACTTTTCTCAGTATGTGGAGATAAGACTATAGTCTTATGTATTTCTCTGATTGCCCCCCAGAAATGTTTTTTCTTCATAATTGTCTCAAAATACACAGGTTTCAATTTATTTCTTCATATTCATTATATACATCCTATTCTTCATCCATTTCACCAATAAAACCTCATTTTTATTTTTTTGACACTTTTCTCAGTATGTGGAGATAAGACTATAGTCTTATGTATTTCTCTGATTGCCCCCCAGAAATGTTTTTTCTTCATAATTGTCTCAAAATACACAGGTTTCAATTTATTTCTTCATATTCATTACATACATCTTATTCTTCATCCATTTCACCAATAAAACCTCATTTTTATTTTTTTGACACTTTTCTCAGTATGTGGAGATAAGACTATAGTCTTATGTATATGTCTTATGTATTTTTCCCCCAAAAAAGTTTTTTTTCATAACTGTCTCAAAATACACAGGTTTCAATTTATTTCTTCATATTCATTACATACATCTTATTCTTCATCCATTTCACCAATAAAATCTCATTTTTATTTTTTTGACACTTTTCTCAGTATGTGGAGATAAGACTATAGTCTTATGTATTTCTCTGATTGCCCCCCAGAAATGTTTTTTCTTCATAACTGTCTCAAAATACACAGGTTTCAATTTATTTCTTCATATTCATTATATACATCCTATTCTTCATCCATTTCACCAATAAAACCTCATTTTTATTTTTTGACACTTCTCTCAGTATGTGGAGATAAGACTATAGTCTTATGTATTTTTCTGATTTCCCCCAAAAAAGGTTTTTTCTTCATAATTGTCTCAAAATACACAGGTTTAAATTTATTTCTTCATGTTCACCATATGCATCCTATTCTTCATCCATTTCACCAATAAAACCTCATTTTTATTTTTTTGACACTTTTCTCAGTATGTGGAGATAAGACTATAGTCTTATGTATTTTTCTGATTTCCCCCAAAAAAGGTTTTTTCTTCATAATTGTCTCAAAATACACAGGTTTAAATTTGTTTCTTCATATTCATTACATACATCCGATTCTTCATCCATTTCACCAATAAAATCTAATTTTTATTTTTTTGACACTTTTCTCAGTTTTTGGAGATAAGACTATAGTCTTATGTATTTCTCTGATTGCCCCCCAGAAATGTTTTTTCTTCATAATTGTCTCAAAATACACAGGTTTCAATTTATTTCTTCATGTTCACCATATGCATCCTATTCTTCATCCATTTCACCAATAAAACCTCATTTTTATTTTTTTGACACTTTTCTCAGTATGTGGAGATAAGACTATAGTCTTATGTATTTTTCTGATTTCCCCCAAAAAAGTTTTTTTTTCATAACTGTCTCAAAATACACAGGTTTCAATTTATTTCTTCATATTCATTATATACATCCATACAGTGTTATACATAACACTTTAGTCTTATGTATTTTTCAGATTTTTCCCCAAAAAGGTTTTTTCTTCATAATTGTCTCAAAATACATAGGTTTCAAAAATGTTTTTCAGTGAAAAATGAAAAAATACATCGTCTAAAACTTGAAAAATGTTCCAAAATTATTTTTTCTTCATCTTCTGACTGAAATAGATAGTAAATCATGTTTATAATACACCCATGTCGAAATAAATGAATCCAAGAATGTTTTAAGTTAAAAAATAAGAGTGTCAAAAAAAATTTCAGTGGAAAATGAAAAAATACATCAGACTATAGTCTTATGTCCAAAAATGGTGAAAAAAAATTCAATTATTTGATGGAAATGGATATAGAATCCTGTGCAGATCACAACCATGGTGAAATAAATGAATAAAAATGTATTTTTCTTTTTTCATGATGAAAAATGCATTTCAGTGGAAAATATAGAAATACATAAGACTATAGTCTAAATCACAGGTGTCAAACAGGTGTCAAACTGTTCCCGGCACCTGTGGTTCATTTACGTCTTTAATTGGCTAAAGAATCCACACACCTTGTTCTCAAGGCCTTAATTGACAGCTGATTGAAAGGCAATCACAAAAACCCTTATTATGCAAAGAAAATAAAACCATTAAACGGTGGAAAGAAGCACACTCTTAAAATCCTGGACTGATTCATAATGCTATACAGGTCTGTATCTACTTAGCCAGTAGGCGTGGTCATCAGATCATTGCCCTGCTTCCTTCCCGCAAACTGCACCCAATCCCTGAATATGACTCAACATGGCACACAATCAGATTACAATAATTCCATAAGAGAGGATCTTGTTTTGAATTGTTGGCATGTGTACTTCAGTTCTATGCAGTTAGTCACCACAGTTGGGCCCAACGAGTCTCAAAAATATGGTAAATGCTAGGCATTTATATAGCGCCTTTATCCAAAGCGCTGTACAATTGATGCTTCTCATTCACCCATTCATACACACACTCACACCCCAACGGCGATTGGCTGCCATGCAAGGCACCGACCAGCTTGTCAGGAGCAAATGGGGGTTAGGTGTCTTGCTCAGGAATACTTCGACACAGCCCGGGCGGGGGATCGAACTGGCAACCCTCCGACTGCCAGACGACTGCTCTTACTGCCTGAGCCATGTCACCCCCTAAATATGATTTATCTTTTGTATTATAGAGAAAACTGGTGAAAGATGACTAATGATAATTGAGAGTTTTGCCAAAGGGATTAGAAGGTCAGCAGAATCATCCAATTCACTGTTATTAATGACAATGAATGTCATCTGTAGGACAGTGGTAAATTAACCTAAATCACTTTACCCCATTCCAGTATATTCATGTATTTAAAATTATTAATGAAGACTTTCCGTGTGTGTGTGTGTGTGTGTGTGTGTGTGTGATTGAGTGGTATATTTGACCACAGTTAAACATACTGACAGACTGATCAAATTGTAATTATTCTGTTACTACACATTATTACTATCCCATTTTGTAGGAGGATCCATTTAGCCATTGTTACTGTTGCAAGAGAGAAAAAAAACTATCCATCTAAATAATTATGAACCAATTTCATTATTCACAATGCTGCTTGCATTAGGAAGCAAATGTAAAGAATGTGAAAATGTTTAGTGAATGATATGAGTTGGGTAAAACTTGAGTAAAAAAATTATCAAAACACCACATACCAGCTAAAGCTCAATACTGCTGCCCTTGCTGCAAGGGTAATTCAGCAGACGAAGTCAAACCTTTTTTTACTTTGAATGTGTTATTTAACCAAAACATCCCATTACTAACAATAGTTTATTTTCTCCATTATGATGTTAAAATTAAGGCATACATAAGACGGAAAATATAAAAAAAACATTTTTTTTATTTGGCTCGGATATGTTGTATGCACATTGTTCAGCTAAAAACATTATTAGGGGAAAAAAAGGGAAAAAAAACCGATTCGAAAGCGGGCATATCAGTCTCTATTGAGCACATTATAAGTCGTTCTCATTTTATACATTACCGTTATTCGTGTACGTTTCTAACATCCACATATTATTATAACCACCAAACGGCTGTCTGGTTGCATATCTATCTTCCTAAATTAAGGACCTTGGACAAGGCGGAAGCTGGGGTTCCTGGTAGTTGTAGTTCTTTGTACAATCGGAGAAGGCATTCTAGAAAATAAAGCAAACTCTAATTTCCATGAGCCTTTGCAGTCAGCAGTTCTATGTACAGTGTCAACGGCAGGGGTGGCCTTCAAGGCGTCGTGGTAACCAAGTACTGCTATCGCCTAGAAACCAGAGCTCCTATTCTCGAAAATATTACGTAAAGACACCAACCAGAAATATCATTGAGTTCTGCCCCCATGCGTCAAGTTTCTTGTCCGATGTGGTTCACAGAATTACCATTCTGAACAGGATTTTTTTTCTCCTGTTTTTGTTTTGTTTTCTTTCTTTTTTTTTTTTTTACAACGGGACTGGCCGTTATTATTCTGCGCACTGTGATGATTCACAGCTCGGAATCTTCCTGGGGTTTGCCATCGATCTGAGATGCGGATTAAACAGCGAGGACGCGCTCAGGGAGACAGTGGTTGGAAGCGGTTTAATTATTTGCCATTGCAACGAAGTTAGCAGACAATTTGCATTTGCGGGGCGTCTTCGTTGGGAGGAACACACGCAGCGGCCAGGCAGTTGTAGTTGTCAAGGCAGGCTGCGCTGTGTCATTTTGTTTCGCGTCGGAAATCCTCAACTGAAAATCGACTGTCACTAAGGGATGTACTGCGTTCAGATTTATGAATGGTAGTCCGACACTAGGATCGGCCTATTTCGTACGCGGTTACTAAATCTCAAATATTTTGCGGCTAGTTGGTATCTGGGAAGCAGCTACGCGAAAACGGTCGTAATTATGGTTGATGATGGGTCAGGGGATTAGCGTGCGGATTATATTTTTGCTGTAGCCCAGTCGACTGTCAGTCGGGCTCATTCAGGCTACCGTTTGTTTTATTGTGTATTTTAATTTTATTTTATAACGAATCCGTCAGGCTATATGGAGCTCAACGGCATTAAATATGATTTTTTAAAATACCGGGTTTTATAGGGGGACGTTTTCTTAGTTGTGTAAATATTTTCCATATCATAATGAAGGAAAAAAGTTAAATCGGAGAAGGTCTCAATGCATCTAGTTTGACCAGCAAATGCAGAAGACCGCGCTCGATGTTTATGATATCGCTGAGGATATTAAAGTGCATATTTAACTGGCATTAGGCTACCAACATGACTATTCGCTATTAGGTTATTGTAGGCGATTTCTGTGAGAAGGAAATTTGGCTATATTTCTCAGCTGACATACATTTTGAGCTATGTCAATATAAATTGGGCTACATCTATGGTGGTTAATTTCAGGAGAGATTCGTCTATCGTTGAAGTTTAAATACTTAAAAATTAGAAAATTGTATCATATCAAATATCATGGCCGACAGAACTGCTCCGCGTTGCCAACTGAGATTGGAGTGGATTTACGGTTACCGGGGTCATCAGTGCCGCAACAACCTATACTACACCGCGGGGAAAGAGGTCGTGTACTTCGTGGCTGGGGTCGGCGTGGTTTACAATACCAGAGAGCACACTCAGAAGTTCTACCTGGGACACAACGATGACATTATCAGGTAAGTCTGCCGGACTGTAGCGCTCACTCCTCGCCTGATAGCGTTTCCATGGGCGTTTCTACATGCTATAAAGATGCATTTGTATCCCCGCCGTTTTCACGTTGTTGAGTGCGAATTGAAACTTATGGTTGAGGCCATAAAGTGGGGTTAAGTTAAAATTCCGAATAGCTCACCTTTAATTTTTTTCAGCGAATGCAAACATTGGTGTCTCGCATCAACCCGGGTTTACGGAGATGAGAACGGATCAATGTATGACCCTCAAGCATTCGGCCTCTAGGAGGCAAAACGGGCAAGCAGTAAAGTACTGCAATTCAAATACCAATTGTATGAATTTAGAAGTTATACATCATAAACTTTTCTACATTTATGTATTTGACAAATTACATAATGTATAATAGTGGCACGCGGCACGGATGGTGCAGTGGGTAGCACTGCCGCCTCACAGCAAGGAGGTCCTGGGTTCAAATCCCCGTCGGCCGGGGCCTCTCTGTGTGGAGTTTGCATGTTTTCCCCGTGTTTGCGTGGGTTTCCTCCCACAGTCCAAAGACATGCAGGTTAGGCTGATTGGAGAGTCTAAATTACCCGTAGGTATGAGTGTGTGAGTGAATGGTGTGTGTGCCCTGCGATGGACTGGCGACCTGAACACACAACACCTCAAACCTCTAAGTGGATAGGCTACCGCAGCAGAAGACCAATAAGTACAAAAATAAGTCTAATAAATACCTAATAAAGTGCTCACTGAGTGTACATGCATGCTTAATAGTACATCTCATACATCATGAGGACTGAAATTGCCTATTTACAGAGGTCACCTTGTTTTATTCACAGTATAAACTATATAAACATAAATTCTATTACTGAAGAAGGCCCTCCTGCGATGTGCATTGTGTGTGTCAGCAATGAGGAGCTATTGATAAGATGCATTTGTATCCCCGCCGTTTTCACGTTGTTGAGTGCGAATTGAAACTTATGGTTGAGGCCATAAAGTGGGGTTAAGTTAAAATTCCGAATAGCTCACCTTTAATTTTTTTCAGCGAATGCAAACATTGGTGTCTCGCATCAACCCGGGTTTACGGAGATGAGAACGGATCAATGTATGACCCTCAAGCATTCGGCCTCTAGGAGGCAAAACGGGCAAGCAGTAAAGTACTGCAATTCAAATACCAATTGTATGAATTTAGAAGTTATACATCATAAACTTTTCTACATTTATGTATTTGACAAATTACATAATGTATAATAGTGGCACGCGGCACGGATGGTGCAGTGGGTAGCACTGCCGCCTCACAGCAAGGAGGTCCTGGGTTCAAATCCCCGTCGGCCGGGGCCTCTCTGTGTGGAGTTTGCATGTTTTCCCCGTGTTTGCGTGGGTTTCCTCCCACAGTCCAAAGACATGCAGGTTAGGCTGATTGGAGAGTCTAAATTACCCGTAGGTATGAGTGTGTGAGTGAATGGTGTGTGTGCCCTGCGATGGACTGGCGACCTGTCCAGGGTGCATTCCTGCCTTTCGCCCAATGTAGGATGGGATAGGCTCCAGCCCCCTGCGACACTGTTCAGGATAAGCGGGTTCAGATAATGGATGGATGAACGAATAATAGTGGCATGTGGTAACAACTAAATGTATAAAAGCATGCAGACAAGGTCAAGAGGTTCAGCTGTTTTTCAGACGAAATGTCAGAATGGGGAAGAAAGAGACGTCAGAGGAGTAGGGCCAGGCTGGTCAAAGCTGACAGGAAGGTAACTGTAAGACAAAAAACACACATTACAACAGTGGTATAAAGAAGAGCATTTCTGAACACACAACACCTCAAACCTCTAAGTGGATAGGCTACCGCAGCAGAAGACCAATAAGTACAAAAATAAGTCTAATAAATACCTAATAAAGTGCTCACTGAGTGTACATGCATGCTTAATAGTACATCTCATACATCATGAGGACTGAAATTGCCTATTTACAGAGGTCACCTTGTTTTATTCACAGTATAAACTATATAAACATAAATTCTATTACTGAAGAAGGCCCTCCTGCGATGTGCATTGTGTGTGTCAGCAATGAGGAGCTATTGATAAGCTGTTGTACTCAATCTCAATCACTGCCTTGTTCAATTAGAGATTCAAAGATGTGCCTAATACACAAGTGTTATTTTGAGTGATTTTTACTGACTAGGGAAAAGGGTCTTGTCTTTGAGGGGAGAAAAGTTATGATTATGATGATATTGCAGAACAGGAGCATTAATGTCCTGCTTAGAACGGAAAACTGGATATCCGGATCTTGGAAGTAAAGATGTCTTTGTGCTGACAACAGCTGAAAACCGCGCCTCGTTCATCGCCCATGAAATCACAGTCAAGTCCAAACAAAAGAATCTCCTCTTGTTCAGCTGCAACACTTCGTCACGATTCCCATTCTTGTCTGCTCACAACTCAAATATGTTCTGGTCTTTGGTTATGTCTTTATTTAGTTCCAGGGTATCCACGTCGAAATATGTACACGGCGAAATGCATTTTGTGTACCTTGCCGTTTATTTCCATTCATACTTCACAGTAAAATGATCAGTGTTATCTCTGATATCCGGCATGTTCCTCTGATCAAGTGCGCCTGATACCACACGGAGCCATTTAAACTCTGATTTCATGCATTCGCAATAACATTTAACAATAACATTTACAGTGGCGCTGTCAATCATGAGCATACGCATGCACGGTTCCCATAGCAACCATCAACCATGGCCCTGGGTCAGCTGCCCGTCCGGTCAGTCTTTGTGTTCCTCTTGGCAGAGCACTCTGTTGGAAGCTCTTCACCATGGCGCTCTGAATGCAAGCCAGCCTGCCGCCGGTGGCCGGGGTGACCCCATCACAAACGCAAACACAAACACAACCTCTGTGTTTGTTCAGCAACACACGCACACAGCCTCCGTGTTTGAGTCGGCTTTCACCATAGCGATTCCCAGCACAATTGCGAGACACACTCCTATGAGGACAGTAAATAGCCAGTGTACATTTAGAAAGCCATTACTGACAGCCACTGTGTAATTACGCTCGCCTGCATGGTAAACGGCCGACTAATTAAACCGGTTACATTTCATAAAGCATTTTGGCAGGTTGAGCAATGGACTGTCTGCCATGCAGAGAGCCGGGGAAGGGTTCCGCGTTCTGGGTTCCGTGTTCCGTGCAGGCCGGAGTTCTCCACACGAAAGGCAGGGGTGTGGCAGTTCAGTGTAATTACTCTGCCTGTTCAGGCTGCGGCGGTCTAGATTGAGGATGGCAACTGTTAGTCAAATTCAAACAGTGTATCATCAGGTGTGTGTGTGTCTGTGTGTGTGTGTGTGTGCGTGTGAACTTCAATTGTCACCTCTGAAGGAGCTTAATGTCTGTTTTTATTTTAATCGGGTGGCAGTGTTTTATTGATCTTAATGTAAGTAACTTTTGTGTTGTTTGTTTGAAGGAATTCTTTTTGAGCAGCGGTAGTTAATTGGTGTTTGTTTAGACTGTTTTTGTGGAGTGATAAGTGGCATGGCGTATTCAGCTGCTGTTAGGCTTTTTCAGCTGAGGCGTTAGTTAATGAGTAATTAAGAGCAGGAATTTAAACAGATAGCGGCACCAAAGAAACTCACTCTACAAAGACTCAGCTGTCTGAAGTCTCAGTTGGGCTAATACAAAGAGTCTCGCTATGCGAGTGCATTGGGAAGTTCAGTGAGGCTATTGATGCACTGTTACAGCAGGGCTTCCCAACCCTGCTCCTGGAGGTCTACCATCCTGTAGGTCTTCACTCCAACCCTAACAAAGCACACCTCATTCAACAGCTAGAGCAGGGCTGCCCAACCCTGTTCCTGGAGATCTACCATCCTGTAGGTTTTCACTCCAACCCTAACAAAGCACACCTCATTCAACACTTCGAGCAGGACTGCCCAACCCTGTTCCTGGAGATCTACTATCCTGTAGGTTTTCACTCCAAATTTGATCTAATTTTGTACACCTGACTCTGCCAATTAGCAACTCAAGGAGATTTCTAGCTGTTGAATGACGTGTGCTTTGTTAGGCTTGGAGTGAAAACCTACACGTCAATAAGATCAACAGAGCTGTTGGGCCCTTGAGCAAGGCCCTTAACCCCACATTGCTCCAGGGGAGGATTGCCCCCTGATAAGTCTAATCAACTGCAAGTCGCTTTTGATATAAGTAGCAGGTAAACAACATGTAATGTAATCCCTCTCTCTTCTACACGCTCCTACTGCCCCCGTGACATCCACCACAGTCCCCCCTCTCCCCCTCTCCCTCTCCCTCTCTCCACCAGTCTCCCCTCTCCCTCTCTCCCCTCTCCACCAGTCTCCCCTCTCCCTCTCTCCCCTCTCCACCAGTCTCCCCTCTCTCCCTCCCCCCCCTCCACCAGTCTCCCCTCTCCCTCTCTCCCCCTCTCCACCAGTCTCCTCTCTCCCCCTCTCCACCAGTCTCCTCTCCCCCTCTCCACCACAGTCTCCCCCCTCCCTCTCTCCCTCTCCACCAGTCTCCCCTCTCCCTCTCCCCCTCTCTCCCTCCCTCTCCCCCTCTCCACCAGTTTCCCCTCTCCCCCTCTCCACCAGTCTCCCTCTCGCTCTCTCCACCAGTCTCCCTCTCTCCCCCCCTCCCTCTCCCTCTCCACCAGTCTCTCTCCCCCTCTCCACCAGTCTCCCCTCTCCACCACAGTCTCCCCTCTCCACCACAGTCTCCCCCTCTCCTCTGCAGTCCCTACCTCCTGCCTATCTCCTGAATCTTCCCCCAGCTATCGCCTGAATCTGCTGGTCCACACTCCTCTCTCTTCAACACCCGATTCGCCTGACTCCCCCCTGGTCGCCAGCTCTGCAAGGTTGTCCTTTCCTAGCCCACAACCATCTGGCACCCCCCACACTCACACGACCTCATTATGGAGAACAGAGGGGAAAAATGGAAAATTGTATGTTTAAAAAAAAAAAAAAAAAAAAAAAAAAAAAAAAAACGTGATCGGTGAACGTCAATCAAAGGCAGTTTTAACCTGCAGGGAATGCCCTGAGACTGCGGAGGAGCACAAACGCTTAAATGTATTACAGTTATTCAATTCAAACTTTGAACCCTCCCACAAATTACGGGTATGTTTTTCCATCAGGGGGCATTTCCAGTATAAACTCATGTCATAAATGTGATTTCTTGGAAAGGAACAGACTTTGAAATGCACTACTCCGGCAGTACGTTTCTTGGCAGAAGCATCGAGTCTCATCATTTACAGGCTCAGGTTGCGGGGTCAGTTCTGTTTCAATTTGCGTAATGAATGGGAATTGAATGAATTAATTGGAAAAGTCTCAAATCCGTTACCTGACCTGACTGAAATGCGACTGAAGCCCAGCGGGGGGGGGGGGGGGGGGGGCGAGGGGCCACAGCGCGGTGCTGACAGCAGGGCGTTTGGGCGTTCTGTCACACGCCCTTGGTGACAGAGTCGCTCTGGTGTTTCTGGGCTGTGTGTGTTTGTGTGTGTGGCAGTGTGTGTGTGTGTGTGTGGCTGTGTGTGTGTGTGTGTGTGGGGCTGTGTGTGTGTTTGTGTGTGTGTGTGTGTGTGTGTGTGTGTGTGGGGCTGTGTGTGTCTGTGTGTGTGTGTGTGTGTGTGTGTGTGTGTGTGTGGCTGTGTGTGTGTGTGTGTGTGTGGCTGTGTGTGTGTGTGTGTGTGTGGCTGTGTGTAGCTATGTGTGGCTATGTGTGGTTGTGTGTGTGGCTGTGTGTGTAGCTGTGTGTGTGTGTGTGGCTGTGTGTGGCAGTGTGTGGGTGTATGTGTGAGTGTGTGTGTGTGTGTGTGTGTGTGTGGCTGTGTGTGTGTGTTTGTGTGGCTGTGTGTGGCAGTGTGTGTGTGTGTGTGTATGTGTGTGGCTGTGTGTGTGGCTGTGTATAGCTGTGTGTGGCTGGCTCTCAGTCTCAGAAGACCAGCGTTGGTCTCTTTGACAAAACCTCACAGTGAAGGTCACACATTAAAAGAAAAAGAAATGGAAAAATCAAGGCTATTTGCTGACATTTGTACACAAACCTATTAGACGTGATTATGTGTGTCTATCCAGGCAGCATAGCTCAATTCATTCCTCCTCTCGTGAAGTGTGCTATAAAAACTCACATTTCTGCCAATTTATTTCCCTTTTCCTCAGGCCCATTCTCGCGTGGGCATTTTTATCGTGGCTGTCCTGTAGACAGATGATTTCCATGTATAATGTGTGAGAAGGGCCGTCTCGCCGGGCCCAGCGCCGATTAATAATCAGCTCGGGTCTCTACGGTCGGCGAGACAGAGATGAAATTTAAGGCCAATTACGGAGCGTGATTAAGTGGGCTGGCTTGGGGGGGAGGGGGGTTTCACAGGGATTACCTCAGGAGAGAAAGCCGAATAAACTTCACTCCTTAGAAGTAGCTTCCCCCACGTTCCCTCTCTCGTGGGATCGAGCCCTGCGTGCTAACGAGCGCTGAACTGCTCATCGATGAAGACCCCGTCACCTTCCTCCTCCGGACAGTTAATTACGCGCCCAGCTCCCGCGTTCGCGGCAGGTAACCACGGAGACGCGCTCCGCGGATCAGACTGCGGGGGGCTGCTGGGGGATTAGGGCGCGGCCCAGGCCTCCGCTCCAGCGCCCGGCCCTGCTCCCTTATCGCTCATTCCTGTAATGTGCGCTTCATTTCCTGGAGGTTTTATGGTGTGCTTTCATAGGGAAACGGCTGGTCGCCTGGTGAGGATGTCACGGGGAGATGGGTGCTCGTTAGGCCTTAAAGTGTGGCGGTTAGCTCAGGGCAGGGCTGACAGGTCTGCGGTTTTCTACCCCAGGTATAAAATGACTGCCTGCGTTGGACTGTTAGCCAGGCAGCACGGTGAAGAGGAGCAGGTATGTGTGATACCTCATGGCAGCGTTGTGCTGTTACTCACTCCCTCCCCCCCGGTCTGTGTTCAGCACCAGCCTGTCTGTACACAGCTGCAGTAATGGCCTGTTGCCCCACAGCTGTAATGGTATTTCACACAGGGGGGTGGGCAGACAGACCCTTCAGCAGCACCGTATAAGAGAGGGAGGGGGGGGCCTATTTTTCCCGATGTGGCGACATTTGCGACACACACCTATCCCTCGGGTGCCTGTTCATGATTACCCATAATTCATAAGCAATTTCAGAAGAAAAAAAAGGACAGCCTCAGGAATGAAGTGACCCTGGTCTGAAAGATGTGCACAAAGATGTGTCAAAATAAGAGCATCTGACCGCGTGGAGTGAACATGATTAATGGATGAACACGCCATCGCTCCTGAATCTCAATGCGCTCCGGTCCTCACCCGGCGCCCAGGGCTGATGTGCACAGAGCCAGACTCTTCAGCCGAGACAGACTGAGAGAGGGACTGAGAGAGAGAGACAGAGAGGGACTGAGAGAGAAGAGATCGATTGACGATCGGGAGCTGAAGGATTGATTTTAAAAATAGATTCCAGACGGTCCTTTCCCTTTTAAGGACCGATAAAGACAGTCGTGATCACGCTTGTTCACACTCTGCACAGGCCTTGGACTTCAGGGTCAGCGCCGTGAACAAGTATTTGTCCCCCTTCCCCACTTCCTCTACTATTGCATGTTAGTCACACTGAATGGTTTCGGCTCTTTGGACAAACTGTAATATCAGACAAAGGGGAACCAGAGTAAACACAAAACACATTTTACATAAATTATCATTTCATTTATTTACTTCAAAGTAATCAAACACCTGTATCACCATTAATGTCAAAATTAATGTGACAAATGTGCAATAAGAGGAAATAAGGAAGGGGGCAAATACTTTCATTAGTCCAGAAGCCAAATCAGCAAATCAGTCTTTGGGCCTGGGACAGATCCAAATGGGGTCAGAATCACCAGGAAAGTTCTGTCAGGGTGTTTATTGAACGGGTGGAAGCACACACAGAAATATATATTTATAAAAATAAAAACACAACGTACAGTATAGTTTAAAAAAATGATATTACAGACCAAACCTGCACAACACCCAGTGTTCCAGCATAGCCTCTCAAATAAAGAAATAAATCATTTCCTTATTTGCTGAACTACATATTCTTATCTCCACACGCTGGACTCCGGTTCTGAGTGTGCTAAATGTCATATACCGTGATATGCCTGTGTCCGTTTATTATACTGCCATAAGATCTTTGATAAGGTGCTTGGGTTTTTTTGGTAAACATTTGGCACTACGTGAGGACAATATGCTTTGATTCATTGAGTGTCATAGCGACATTCGATTGGGCTAATGGGATGGCAATTGCCTGTTCCGGGGGGGGGGGATTATGAGCGTGTTTATGTGAAATGATGAGATACACTTCCCAGCCCAGGGTGAAGCTGAAATCCCAGGGTCCCACACATCGCACGAAATGCAACATGCTACAAGAGGAGCTATATTTTATTCTTTTTAAATAAAAGTTCAAAGTAAAAAGGTGGAATGGTTTACAAAGTAACACAAGGGAAGAAATGCCAGATAAATAAGATATGAGATAAAAAATTAAAATAGAAAACTCTCAAACTTCAAACAGCAGTGAGAAACCCCGGCTACAGAGGGGCCCATTCCCCGCTGGCCAGGCTGGGCTCAGGAGACCACCCAGTCTACGCCCTTTCTGCAGTTATTGTGAAGTCTCATCCCTGGAGTAGGTACCTCTTTATGCTGACGTAGCAGGGCCAGGCTCCAGGGCTAACGCTGCCCTCCCCGTCACTCCAGACCGCTCTCCCCAGAGGAAGCACCACGCAGGGGCCACGGCCCCACAGCCTGGGCCTTCAACAGCTGCTCTGCATGTGGGTCCCCCGCTGGTCCTATGAGCAGAGGCAGTCCAAGGCACTTATAGTGGGTTCAGCTCAGATAGCTGGTTCAGCTCAGATAGCGTGTTCAGCTCAGATAGCGTGTTCAGCTCAGATAGCTGGTTCAGCTCAGATAGCGTGTTCAGCTCAGATAGCGTGTTCAGCTCAGATAGCTGGTTCAGCTCAGATAGCGTGTTCAGCTCAGATAGCGTGTTCAGCTCAGATAGCTGGTTCAGCTCAGATAGCGGGTTCAGCTCAGATAGCGTGTTCAGCTCAGATAGCGTGTTCAGCTCAGATAGCGTGTTCAGCTCAGATAGTGTGTTCAGCTCAGATAGCGTGTTTCAGCTCAGATAGCGTGTTTCAGCTCAGATAGCGTGTTCAGCTCAGATAGCTGGTTCAGCTCAGATAGCGGGTTCAGCTCAGATAGCGGGTTCAGCTCAGATAGCGTGTTCAGCTCAGGTAGCGTGTTCAGCTCAGATAGTGTGTTCAGCTCAGATAGCGTGTTTCAGCTCAGATAGCGTGTTCAGCTCAGGTAGCGTGTTCAGCTCAGATAGCGGGTTCAGCTCAGATAGCGTGTTCAGCTCAGATAGCGGGTTCAGCTCGGCCAACCACACGTGATGTGTTCATACCTCTCCGCTGGTAGTTTACCTTTTATGTATTTTATCAGATCTATCTCTAGCTATGTTACTAAACGGGCTAGTTTGCGAATCCTTCGCTATAAACTGCTGCAATGCGGGACTGCTACTGAGCCTTGGGCCACGGGTTCAGCTCAGCCAATCACAGATGTGCGCCTACCTCTTTTTTTCTTTTTCCATGAAGCTTAATCAGTAGCAGCGTCACCCAGCTCGATGGTTTGCTGTCGCTATTCGCTGTTTTCCAGTCAGGGAAGGAACCTGCCTTCAGCACTTTGGCACATCACAGCTGCCCCATTGTCCTGGCGTGGGGAGGGAACGGGGAGGATATTCTAAATGCATATTGACTGATACTCCACTCTCATCTGTACAATTAACAAATTGGACTTTTATGTACAGATTTTGCCGATACTCTTGTTTTTTAAAAAACAGCAAAGCAGAGCTTGTCTGCCAAAATTTTTTTGCCACTTAATGTTTTTGAGAGAGGCAGAGGTACCATTCAATTCTAAAAGCAGCGGGAAAATAAAAGGTTGTGAAAGATGAGTGTGCTTATTTGTGCCTCCAGTGCTGAATCTCCACTTACAGTCCCGCTAATGGACAAGCCTACGAGCACTCTGAGCGAGAGAGAAAACCTCTCCACCGAAATTACACTTTTCTGCTGCATCATTTCTCATTTGCTGCTAAAAAAAAAGTAGAGGTCACACTTTGCAATTTGGTTCATGAATCGGCATTAACTAATGCAGTCGCGAACAATTAAATGGATGTACAAATACACGAATGAAACATGAAAGTAACTTTTCATTTGTTAATGTATTAGATAACTCCTAACGAATGTGTTAGTACATTAGTTAATTATCAACACAAATACATTCAATAGTTTTGTCTTCCAATATAAAGCATTAACTTATGTACTTGAATAAAATACAAACACATAATCAGATTAACTTCAGCAGTGAGTTAGTTATTCACTAGTTAATGCTAATTCATGTGACCTTAAGTGTTACAGAAGTAGAAGTATTGTAGGGAAGGTTTGTTGTGATGAATAATTGTTGTTTGATGAGCTACTGTATGTATGTTTATATGTATTTGAGCTGCAGTGCTGGTTATAGACGTGTTACTGCAACACACACGTCCCCAGTGCTCTCCGGCAGGAACACTAAAGTCCCTCTGGGTAGCAGTGATAATAATTTAGCAGTAATGCAATAATAAGAAGAGTTGTTTTTTTCTTGCAATAAAAGGGATACAGCTCGGGCTAAAAGCACTGTCTGTTCTCCTAGAATAACTGGCCACGGTGTCTCCCGGAAAAGGGCCATACAGCACGTCTGTATCTGAAGTGTAATTAAAAAATGGAGAATGTAATGAATTATCTCACAGGACTGCATTTGAAAATATATGCTGCCGTTTCTGAAAGCGGTAATAAAAATATGAGCAAAAAACATGGAAATGAAGAGCTCAGTTGTGTCAGTGCGTCTGTAAGGGTTGAGTGTGTTGACATACTCGACTGAAAGTCATTAGTGTTTTTGTGTTGTTACACCTTAGAGGGTTAAGCAATATCACAGGACAAGGAGTAATACTGTAATACTGTGTATGAGCACAGCTGTGGTTCTGTCGTAGGTAATCACAAACGTGTGATTAGGATCTGAACAAAGCGTAAACAAACCGGAGTGGTATGGTACAGCAGAAAGTTCCAGAGCTGTCGCACTGTATATCAGCACTCAGGAATCCCTCTTGTCCAAACAATTCACTCGACTGAGACCTGCTCTATTAGTCACAATATATGGGCAGATGGTTGCCACTGTCAGATATTGCAACATGTCTTTTTTAAAAATGGTTTGCTGTGAAATACATTATATTACATTCATGAATATATATTGGAGCTGTATACTCCATTCCCCCATGGGTGAATAACGTTGTTATTTCACTGATAAAATAAAGATGTGAATATGAATACTCCATAAATAAAGATGGGGAGGGGGGGGAGGCTGTGATCTGGGCTCATGAACTGGAACCCCAGGCAGGTGAATGTTAATGAGAGCCTTTCCACTTCAGGAGGTCTTCCAAGTTCTTAGTTCTTTCATTCCTTTTGATGTCCCCCCCCCACCCCCACCCCCACCCCCACCCCCACCCCCACCAGCTCAGTGCACGCGGGCTCTGAGAAACCAGCGCTTTCTGCGTCGTCTTTACGAAGCGTTCATATGCACCATCATGGGGCGACATGGCTCAGGCAGTAAGAGCAGTCGTCTGGCAGTCGGAGGGTAGCTGGTTCGATTCCCCGCCTGTGGCTGTGTCGAAGTGTCCCTGCAGTTGAAATTGTACTTACCTCTAGGGTCTTTCAGCGAACTTATCCCTGGTTATGGGTATGCACTTTGTTGTACGTCGCTCTGGATAAGAGCGTCTGCCAAATGCCAATAATGTAATGTAATGTAATGTAATGTAATGTCCCTGAGCAAGACACCTAACCCCCAAATGCTCCTGACGAGCTGGTCGGTGCCTTGCACGGCAGCCAATCGCCGTTGGTGTGTGAGTGTGTGTATGAATGGGTGAATGAGAAGTATCAATTGTACAGCGCTGGATAAAGGCGCTATATAAATGCCAACCATTTACCATTTACCATCAAATGCACATTTGAGCAAATGCACAATTAGTGCTTCTGCTTTTATGCCACACATTTTCATCTTGGCATTTTATATTTTTACAGTATTGTGCCAATATTACTTTAAAATCCATTTCATTTTTGCCATTTGCCATTTCATGACTGTGCGTTTTTTATTCTTTGAACTATATGTGAAGAAAGCCACTTAACATAAGAGTGATATCTCTCTCATCACTGAATCCAAGGCACTCTGTAATATAAGACAAACGTAAGCCTTTATTTCACTATAGCAAAATGGTTAAAACAACAATTTTGTCAAATTAACAGTGCTGAACCTCTCTGAACTTTAACTTCTGTCATCATTGAACAATAGGTTTGCGGCTATGGCATCGGTGACTGGTTTTAACTGTGTTCAGATTTGGAGCCATCTGTCACACAAGGACATTTTTTTATTTGAAACTGAAATGGCCAAACAGGACCATGTCATGTCATTATGTACAGAAACCAGAGGGCCACAGCACTTTAGTCTAAAAATACAAGGAGATAACATATTGCCTATTGATGGTTCTGCCCCCTCCCCTTTTGTTTAACTGGTGTATTATCTCACCCAAGGGAGCATGGGAAATGTAGTTTTAGAAAATGCATACAGGAGGATGTTCATCAGCTGATGTTGGTGGAAGTGTGGAAGTGTTTGAATTGAAATGTGACAGATTCCTGCCCTTGCATGTGTAATCAGCGTTAACGGCGGGATGTAAGGGGACATTAATCGCTCTCTAGAGGATCTATTAGTGGATCTATTAGTGGGCTACTGGGGCAGTGCCCTGAAGGGGCTGTGATTGGACAGACCAGCAGACTGTCAATGAGACTGTGACCTTTTAGAATTGGCTGCTGTGCTTCGCTGAGTCTAATTATTGTGGGTGTGTGTGTGTGTGAGAGATATAGTTGGGGGTGTCTCGTGGATCACATCTGTGTGTGTGTGTGTGTGTGTGAGAGAGTGAGAGAGAGAGTGTGTGTGAGTGGGTGTGTGTGAGCATGTGTGAGATAGTTGGGGTTGTCTCGTGGATCATATTGAGAGGGTTTTTTGTGTCTCGTGGATCATATTGAGAGGGTTTTTTGTGTGGCGGATCATATTGAGAGGGTTTTTTGTGTCATGGATCATATTGAGAGGGTTTTTTGTGTGTGGTGGATCATATTGAGAGGGTTTTTTGTGTCGTAGATCATATTGAGAGGGTTTTTTTGTGTGGTGGATCATATTGAGAGGGTTTTTTGTGTCGTGGATCATATTGAGAGGGTTTTTTGTGTCGTAGATCATATTGAGAGGGTTTTTTGTGTGGTGGATCATATTGAGAGGGTTTTTTGTGTGGTGGATCATATTGAGAGGGTTTTTTGTGTGGTGGATCATATTGAGAGGGTTTTTTGTGTGGTGGATCATATTGAGAGGGTTTTTTGTGTGGTGGATCATATTGAGATACAGAATGTGCTGAACTCAAGGCTCAACACGCTCCACATGCTCGGGATGCAGAGGGAATACTCAACACAGCATGGGATCACTTCCCAAGTGTAATGTTTAAACACGGAGACTTGTTTCTTTGAGACAAATCGAGCAGTCTTATTGATTCATGCATTAGTGTGGAGGGGGTTAGATTAGTGTGGAGGGGGTTCTTCTGTCGAGTGGAGTTGTGTTTAAAACGCAGTTCATGCCTTCTGTTATTATTCTGTGCTGTGGGCTCAGTGGTGTGGTGTGGGCTCAGTGCTGTGGGCTCAGTGGTGTGCTGTGGGCTCAGTGCTGTGGGCTCAGTGGTGTGGGCTCAGTGCTGTGGGCTCAGTGGTGTGGGCTCAGTGCTGTGGGCTCAGTGCTGTGGGCTCAGTGGTGTGCTGTGGGCTCTGTGGTGTGGGCTCAGTGGTGTGGGCTCAGTGCTGTGGGCTCAGTGGTGTGGGCTCAGTGGTGTGGGCTCAGTGCTGTGGGCTCAGTGCTGTGGGCTCAGTGCTGTGGTGTGGTGTGGGCTCAGTGCTGTGGGCTCAGTGGTGTGGTGTGGGCTCAGTGCTGTGGGCTCAGTGGTGTGCTGTGGGCTCAGTGCTGTGGGCTCAGTGCTGTGGGCTCTGTGGTGTGGGCTCAGTGCTGTGGGCTCAGTGCTGTGGTGTGGTGTGGGCTCAGTGCTGTGGGCTCAGTGCTGTGGGCTCAGTGGTGTGGGCTCAGTGCTGTGGGCTCAGTGCTGTGGGCTCAGTGGTGTGGGCTCAGTGCTGTGGGCTCAGTGCTGTGGGCTCAGTGGTGTGGGCTCAGTGCTGTGGGCTCAGTGCTGTGGGCTCAGTGGTGTGCTGTGGGCTCTGTGGTGTGGGCTCAGTGGTGTGGGCTCAGTGCTGTGGGCTCAGTGCTGTGGGCTCAGTGCTGTGGTGTGGTGTGGGCTCAGTGCTGTGGGCTCAGTGGTGTGGTGTGGGCTCAGTGCTGTGGGCTCAGTGGTGTGCTGTGGGCTCAGTGCTGTGGGCTCAGTGCTGTGGGCTCAGTGCTGTGGGCTCTGTGGTGTGGGCTCAGTGCTGTGGGCTCAGTGCTGTGGGCTCAGTGGTGTGGGCTCAGTGCTGTGGGCTCAGTGCTGTGGGCTCAGTGGTGTGGGCTCAGTGGTGTGCTGTGGGCTCAGTGGTGTGCTGTGGGCTCAGTGCTGTGGGCTCTGTGGTGTGGTGTGGGCTCAGTGCTGTGGGCTCAGTGCTGTGGTGTGGGCTCAGTGGTGTGGGCTCAGTGCTGTGGTGTGGGCTCAGTGGTGTGGGCTCAGTGCTGTGCTGTGGGCTCAGTGCTGTGGGCTCAGTGCTGTGGGCTCAGTGGTGTGGGCTCAGTGGTGTGGGCTCAGTGCTGTGGGCTCAGTGCTGTGGGCTCAGTGGTGTGCTGTGGGCTCAGTGCTGTGGGCTCTGTGGTGTGGTGTGGGCTCAGTGCTGTGGGCTCAGTGGTGTGGTGTGGGCTCAGTGCTGTGGGCTCAGTGGTGTGGGCTCAGTGCTGTGGTGTGGGCTCAGTGGTGTGGTGTGGGCTCAGTGCTGTGGGCTCAGTGGTGTGGGCTCAGTGCTGTAGGCTCAGTGCTGTGGTGTGGGCTCAGTGCTGTGGGCTCAGTGGTGTGGGCTCAGTGCTGTGGTGTGGGCTCAGTGGTGTGGTGTGGGCTCAGTGCTGTGGGCTCAGTGGTGTGGGCTCAGTGCTGTAGGCTCAGTGCTGTGGTGTGGGCTCAGTGGTGTGGTGTGGGCTCAGTGGTGTGGGCTCAGTGCTGTGGGCTCAGTGCTGTAGGCTCAGTGCTGTGGTGTGGGCTCAGTGGTGTGGGCTCAGTGGTGTGGGCTCAGTGCTGTAGGCTCAGTGCTGTGGTGTGGGCTCAGTGGTGTGGTGTGGGCTCAGTGCTGTGGGCTCAGTGGTGTGGGCTCAGTGGTGTGGGCTCAGTGCTGTAGGCTCAGTGCTGTGGTGTGGGCTCAGTGGTGTGGTGTGGGCTCAGTGCTGTGGGCTCAGTGGTGTGGGCTCAGTGCTGTAGGCTCAGTGCTGTGGTGTGGGCTCAGTGGTGTGGGCTCAGTGGTGTGGGCTCAGTGCTGTAGGCTCAGTGCTGTGGTGTGGGCTCAGTGGTGTGGGCTCAGTGCTGTGGGCTCAGTGGTGTGGGCTCAGTGCTGTGGTGTGGGCTCAGTGGTGTGGGCTCAGTGCTGTAGGCTCAGTGCTGTGGGCTCAGTGGTGTGGTGTGGGCTCAGTGGTGTGGTGTGGGCTCAGTGCTGTGGGCTCAGTGGTGTGGGCTCAGTGCTGTAGGCTCAGTGCTGTGGTGTGGGCTCAGTGGTGTGGGCTCAGTGCTGTAGGCTCAGTGCTGTGCTGTGGGCTCAGTGGTGTGGTGTGGGCTCAGTGCTGTGGGCTCAGTGCTGTGGTGTGGGCTCAGTGCTGTGGGCTCAGTGCTGTGGGCTCAGTGCTGTGGGCTCAGTGAATCCGCCCCAGAGCATCAAGCATCGCAAGCCTCCCCCAAAATGTGCTCAGCCGCTGACATCATCGCCAGGGAGAGGTTTGCAGGGGAAAGCCTGTTTGCTCAATGTTACAGAAACGTTTGCTCAGTGTTACAGAAACGTTTGCTCAGTGTTACAGAACCATTACATACAGCACATTATACAGAAATAATTGCTAGTTTAAATCCTCGGTAATGCATGCCTTTAACATGAAAAGCACTGGAGGGAGAGGGAGAGGGAGAGGGAGAGAGAGAGAGAGCAAAACCCAAGGCAATCGGTCTGCTGTCATGGAAAGACATACTTTTCAAAGCAGTTTAGATTATAAAAATAGCTATATTCCACAGTGCCAATTATGTGTATATTTGCTCAGGCATCATCATGATTATATATTTTTCAAGAATATCTAGTTCCATAAGCAGTGCCATGCAAACTCAATGTCAGATAAGGCACAATCCTGGCATGATTTACATTTTGTATAGAGAGAAATATTACCCCATTGGAGAGGAGGCTCCAGTCTTAGTATGGTCCAGGGAAGGCCTCTAAGAGTAATTGTAAAATTATGTGATTACATGTTACAAATATGTTACATTATCTCTTGTAATATGGCAATAAAAATGGTTCTTTAAGACTTTTGCCTAGCGTAAATGTTTCTTACAGATCCACAACAAAGAGAGAGCGAAATGTGCAAGTCAATTTTGAATATCCTAAAAACACTATGAGCATGTTTGAACTGATTTCCACTCACAAATCCTCCTCAAGGATCTTCTTAGAGAGAGAGAGGGAGAGAAAGAGAGAGGGAGATGGAGAGAGGGGGGGGAGAGAGAGGGAGAGAGAAAACAATTTGAATGTAATTATGAATGTGTATGTATGTTTGCCCTTATCCGTATATATGTGTGTACGTATATGTATGTACATGTATGTGTGTATGTGTATACATATTATGTGTACTACACAGTCTATTATATAATCTACACTATTACCATGTTATTATTCATTGTTGTTCATTGTTTCACATGTTCCTTGCCATGCTTTGGCAATACAAATGTAAATTTAGTCATGCCAATAAACCATTTTAAATTGAAAGCTGAATTGAGAGGGAGAGGGAGAGAGAGAGGGAGAGAGAGAGAGGGAGAGGGAGAGGTAGAGGGAGAGGGAGAGAGAGAGGGCTTTCGAGACACTTTGATTACGTCATGGGAAGTGGTTTGTAATCTTCTGAGACCGCAATGGGGGCTAGCAGTTAGCGCAGCAGGACTCCATGTGTACTGATGAGGATGCCAAATCCCCTCCCCCGCCCCCTCCAACAACTCAACCATCGCCCACTCGCAGGCAGTGCCAATATCAGTGCGCAATATAGGTGTGTGTATAGTACATGCATATATTTAAATCGAATAGATAATGATCATTCATTTATTTTCTAAAAATGCGTGCGTGTGTTTAGTCTAAACCTCACTCCTCTTCAGCCTTTAGGAACAGCAGCAGAGTTTAGAGTGCAGAGTTTAGAGTGCAGAGTTTAGAGTGCAGAGTTTAGAGTGCAGAGTTTAGAGTGTAGAGTTTAGAGTGCAGAGTTTAGAGTGCAGAGTTTAGAGTGCAGAGTTTAGAGTGCAGAGTTTAGAGTGTAGAGTTTAGAGTGCAGAGTTTAGAGTGTAGAGTTTTTCAGTGATGAGGCCCTCGGTGTTGACTGTGGCGAGGCCCTGAATTGCAGGGCTACGTTCTCATGCTGGTCTAAACAGGAACAGCCTGCTGCACTTACCGCAGTTCCTGCGCCGTGTAATTACGCTGATTGAACAGGAGACTGAGGGTCATTCGCCGAGGCACAGCCGGGGGCCTGGCCAATGAGGACGCACAGTGATTGTGTGCCACTTCATGTGACCAATCAAAGAGAGTTCTGTTTTATGGGGACTCCAGTAAAACACACAGGACAAAAAAAACAAAAAAACAAGCTGAGGTGGAGAGGGAGAACTGCTTATTCAACTATTCAGATGTGCTAATGGTGAATATATATATTTTTTCCCTGCCTGCCCAGGGACTGGCTAATGTGTAAATGCGCTCAATAGCAGCTCTGCTACTATGGGTTTGTGTGGCTCCCCTTCAAATCTTACCACTCAGGCCTTAGGCGTGTGGACTCCTTCGCCAATCAATGTCTTTAATTAACTTGAATTAAACACGGGAACACGGTAAGACACCACAGAAACGACAGCACAAAAACCCGTAGGCCTCCAGGACTAAAGCTCGAGACGTCCGCATGAAGGAACCAGCGTCTCTCTGGCTGTTCACCCTCGTGTGCGAGGCCGGAGAGGTAGAGGGTAAATAAAGGGTTGCCAGTCTGGGCTTTAATGGCCTGCTTAGGCCCTGCGATCTCCGCTGGAGCCGCGTCTCCGAGCCCACAGCCCTGCATTATTCATCAGGTCATATAAAACCTGCACAGATAATCGTGCTCATTTGTAACACTATCTCCTGTAATTAAACATTCTGCTCAACTGCAGCACACCTCAAGGGCAAATGTCCGTTAATCCCTCTCCCACTCGCCCACACGTTTATCTGATGAAAAAAGAATCTCAACCTTTAATGCTAAGATACGAATTTCATATCGTTCCCTTCCCCTGCGACCCAGACCAGGAATACGTGGGATAGATAATGGATCATTATTTTTTTACTAAACATTTTTAGATTTTAGATTTATTTTTCAAGCTTTTGTTGGACATCACAGTGTGGAGAGACAGGAAGGGGAGAAGAGACATGCAACAGAGACAGAACGGCCCGATTCCATGAGCAATACGCTCTACCAGCTACGCATTTATATCACTACGCTTACATCACTCTGCTGGTACATTACTTGTGTTTTGGCCTATGGATGCTTTCAAAATAAAGGTTATGCTATTCATTAATGTACCTGCACACTTGGCCTAGTCTGAACAATTTACATCTGCTTTGTAAAATCATACAATACATCTTCTTCGACTAAAAATTCAATCCTAATTCCACCATGGAGCTTGCAAAGTGTTAATACTGCACATTCATTTTTTACTCTTTGGTCACAATATTCCCCAAATACAAACAAACAAAAAACCACAGCGGCGTTTGGGCACTGCGGAAGCCGCTCTAAGGAAATCAAAGGCTGTCAGATTACGTGATGCGCAATAAAACGGCAGGAACTTCAAAGAGAAAAATAAACCTCCGTGTCGCCACAGAAACTGGCGAGGTGGCGGGATGAGCCGAACACCCGCGGGGCCAGTCAGGCCGGCTCAGAAAAGCCGCCCGGAATATTCGGATGGAGCTCTGCGGAAACGGGAATGCCGGTGGAAACGGCGTGGGCCTGCCATCGCCCGGGGAGACGGAAAGGATACAGCCGCCTACATTGGGCCTCAGGCAGGGATTTGAAGCAGAGACTGAGAGAGCTGGAGCCAGCCGATAGGCCGCAGAGCTCCTGATCTGTGCGGCTGCGCTAATGCCAGACCTCCACGGGAAACGGCAGTTATGGCAGTTAATAACTCAACTGACCTCGGCATGAATCAGATTAACTGATGAAGGGGGCGTTTGAATATTCACTCTGAAAGTCTCCTCTGAATTCGGTTCTCTGTGAGTCGAACGTCATATAGCGCTCAGAATTCTGTTAATTTACAAGTGATAAAAAAAACCTCTTTAGCTATTCAGATTGGAACGATGGGACGCTCGGATAAAGCGTCTCTTCAACAGTCTCTTCTGAATCTCTGTCCAAACAATACATTAAAAAAAAAAACTTTAATGCACTCGCAGAATCACGGTACGGACTTTGTGAAAGGAACGCCTGGCGTGCTACAGCACCATTCTCCCGTCTTTTTTTCTCCCTGTACATGCAGCTATGCAAATAAGCAACGCGAACACTCGAATATTACTTCCAGCATTGCTTCCTCGTCTTGCGGCGGTGGCTTTCAGAACCATGGACAACGTAAAAAAAGAAAAACAATAAAAGAACAGCGCCTCTCTTAACTCGAATCTGCCTGCAGTACCGCGCGGAGACACTTCCGAGCTGTTTGAGTAACGATTGATTGTGATTCTAGGGATTGTTTTATATTGTATAATAACTAGCGGTGCGTATTGTACAAGCCATATGTTTTGATTCTGTTTTAATGCCGGACATTACCGACGGATATTAGTGTAATAAATGCGCTCTCCGTCGAATTTGTAATCGCTGGTATCCTCGATATCTCCAGCTATAAACTATAATTACAACGGCCACATTAATGGTTCCAGGCCCAGGGGCGAGAGCAGCTTTCCCCAGCCGTAAAACACGCACATACGCACGGGAGCACACACATTTCTTTCTGAAATAATCTTTCATAAATTACCTACGTGGTTAATTCGCTCTAAAGCTCATCATAGTTGTCTTCTTATATTTTGTGGGGCGACTTCACGGACGCACGTGCATTAAGCTGGTAACTTTCAAAAATAACGGCCAAAGAGTGTAACCACACAAGCATCCATTATACAGTCGTCGATATGGCAGCGGCTGGTTAGCCTACATATCGAGATGGAGCAACCACAGACTTCACTCATTCATCTCCACTGTTTGATAAACCAGGGAGCCTAAAATGATAAACTGGGATTACTATTACGACCTATATCGATTCAACATGACAATATTAAATCAAAGCTTTGATAACTATTAACGTGTCGACAAACGTTTGATTCAAGCCAATTTTTTTTATTTTTTATTTCTTGCCCTAACTGCACAGTAAAATGCTCTGTGTAGGACAAGCTCAGACAGAGGATATTTTTACTCTGATAAGAGTACGTGTTGGAGCATAATTCCTATGTGTGTGTTCAACATGAGGTTGAATGAGTCACAAACTGTAGCGCCATATCTCTATGGATCCCAGGATGCAGTGCTTCATGTTTGACATTTGCCATCCTCAGGGAACGAGATATGAATTTATTGCTTCTTGTCCCAACAGCTGCACAAACAACTGATTACAGAAACGCAATTCAATAACCTGGCATTACTGCCTCATCCCAAAGGGTACCCGTGTCTCAGCTCCTAAGCTATGGCTTCTGTCAAACACCAGGAACATACAGCTCAGTGACAGCAGGGTTGCCCAACCCTGTTCTAAGAGATCTACCCTCCACTAGGTTTTCACTCCAATCCTAACAAAGCACACCTCATTCAACAACTAGAGCAGGGCTGCCCAACCCTGTTCCAGGACAACACCTTCTAATAGTTAGCAGCTAAATGAGAGGAAAATAGATCTTCAGGAACAGGGTTAGGCAGCCTTGTAGTAAGGAGATTTTCAACCTCCTCTAAATTGTGTTTTTTTCCTCGGATGAATTTGAGACCTCAATCATACCCCTATTAAACACAGTCCTTGCACATTTTAATGAGTAAGTAGTCAAATCATGTCAAGTAGAATTCTTCTGCATGTGGGGAATTACCATGAGCATGATAATAAGGGATTATTATATTAATAAGTGGACTTTAATCTTCCTCATCTTGAGTGTGATCTGGATCCATTCACCCTGCACTCTCGCCTAGACTCCTGAACGTCGAGAAGTTCAGCATTTCCATGTTATCAAACCGAGCCTGAACACAGCTATGGGACTCAGGTACCTGTGACAGTACAGTAAACATTTTCAGCAGCATGGTAGCGTTTGGGAAAAACGCACACGTAGTCAGTAAAACCTGAGGCTGTCAGAGAGCCATGATGTGGATGAAAAGCCTGTTTCTCTGAGAGGATAGGGCAGATCTCTAATGGGTTCCAGCACCTCACGTCCAAACCTGCTGGGTCTACAGAGGCGACATGGCTCAGGCGGTAAGAGCAGTCGTCTGACAGTTGGAGGGTTGCCAGTTCGATCCCCCGGCCGGGCTGTGTCGAAGAGCAGGGGTTTATACTGGCTTCATACAGAGCTGGTCTTTTCTGGAGGTTACTCCAGCATGGAGGAGGTCTAATGGCTGGTACTGGAGCCACAGGCGACTGCTACAGGGGTTCGCTGGGCTGGGCGATTCTCATTTCAACATCACCTGCATGACGGAGTAACCCCACTACAGCGCCCGTACAGGCCTGGTGGGGCAGGAGCTCACACAGGGACCGCAGATCTGAATGGATGGGGAAGAAACGGTCGTGAGAAAAGAAACTCAAGTTAATGAGGCAATTAAATTCCTATGAATGGGAGGGAAGGCTCCACTTTTCTGTTTTTTATCGCGCTCCCTCCCTCCCTCTCTCCGCCGCTCTGTAAGCTCGGGAACGTTTGTGAATTGGGTTAGGGAATATTCTCCAGGAAGCTGGCAGCCTCTCCAGAGCCCCTCTCGCCTATTCTTAGCTCAGCCCCGATTCGAGTGCCGCTAAAAATAGCAGGGAGTTGTATGGATTTTTACTATCCCCCCCCCTCCACCCACCGTTTTATTTCTGCTGAGCAGATGGTGGTAGCCCTCAGCGAGTCGGCTGCCAATTGTGTGGAGGAATTCACACCCATTATTAATGGATGAGGTTACAGCGGCCGCAGGGTCATTTTAAAATTACGATAACCGCGGGCAAGGAGAGGAACATTTCCGCTACACAAGCCCTACAGTGCGCATCTGAAACACACAGACTGCTATGTGGCCGGGTCTGTGGGAGCTGCCAGCACAGCCCTTTGAAGAGTAGGCTTAATGGAATGGGTTTTTTTTCTAGAACTCAATTGCTTTCAATTGTCAGAATGTTCGGTCAAGAACATTCCAGAACACGCATTTCCCGACCTTTGAATTATAAGATTCTATTGGCGTTCTGAGTGGTTTTGAGACGTTGAGCTACAACCTTTTGCATTTCATACTTTTAAACAGTATTTGTGTGTAAAACTTCACCCATATACAGTATTTAGCGCCCTATAAACAACACATTTATGACACAAACTCATAATTCGAAGGTCTAGATTTGTGACCTCACACCTCAAAGGGTTAAAATTGAACCAAGCGGAAGCCTGCCGTGACCTTGGACTCATACGGGTCGATGCGAAATTGATTATATTTGTCATGATGACTAATAGCGAACGTGACTTTCTTAATGTCTCAGGCTTGCGTCAGCCAGCTTCATTTTAAAAGCCGAGGAGACGATGTCTCAGTTAATAAAGAGGCCGAATTCTCGCGTAGCTCGTATCTCGCGTTCAAGTTCACGCGATTAATTTGTACCGGGAGCAGCAAAGTGCAGGTAGCCGAAACGTCTCCGGCAATTACGCCGAGGTTCCCGCCGCTGCGCCTAAGCGCTTGTTTTGACAGCGGAAGTTTCTCCCCCACCTCCGGGCGGGAAGGAAGGCTCGTTAACGCTCAGCGGAGCTCCGGTCTCTTAACCGTGCGGATACAGAAGACAGGGCGACGCTTGGAATGTGAAACAGGGCGTTATTACGTAGCATTGCTGAATATTCTGGCTTGGGGGGCGCTTCAAGTCAGCTGTGTTGTACGCAAACCGGCTCATTCAATGCGGCGTGATTGCTTTCTGTTTGTTTGCCTTCTGCTTTCCTGAGGAAAAGCGTATTGATTGAGCCATTGTGCCGCATGTTTAATACTTTATTGTGAACAACGGAAAGTGCAGATTAGCCCATCCATAATCACTTATTCATTTTCCGACGCAATTTCGCATATTGTCCACACTGTAGTCACGTGGGTTTTGGATCTACTTCACTCCCCAAAATGACTCACTCCCTTGATGAAAATGATCAAAGACGGCTGTAGAAAATAATTCAAGGTAATCAGCTAGATTGTATGCCCAAAACCCTATATTGTTATACTAATACAATTGCATAAAGCAAAAGGGCAATATATAATAAGGGTAATACAAATAATATTTTCCAAAAAAGGTTTCACAATTATTTATATTAAACTTCAACAAGAGGAAACAAATCTATCGAGCGGTTCTGCAGCCTCCCGTTTGACTGGGGCAGTAAAATAGGAGCCCTGCAGGCAAAGTTCAGGCTTCATCCACACACGTTTATTATTATGTATTATTATATTAATGGCATTTGGCAGACGCTCTTATCCAGAGCGACAGTTGATTAGACTAAGCAGGAGACAATCCTGGGCCTCGCTCAAGGGCCCAACGGCTGTGCGGATCTGTGGTTACACAGGGGATTGAACCACCGGCCTTGCGGGTCTCAGCCGTGTACCTTAAAACCACTTAAGCACCACACTGCAGGCCGACCCACTTTAATCTTCCCAAGCTCACCTCAAAACTAACACACAAGCTGTTAACCGACCACAAAACGCGAAGGCCATCCACAGGCGCAGGCTAAAGGCTCTTGATAAATTCCGCGTGGATGAATGTTCACAGATCTTCACCATCTCATGAAACACCGTCGCCTTATCCTTGGAGAGAATGTGCACGCAAAGCCCTGAAAACATGTGGGTTTTGGAAAAAATAACTTTACAAAAGTGTGGTTTTGGTTGAGCACACTGAACCATTTGTTGAAGCGGAAACATTTCTCCATTTTGAGAATTCAAATACACATCAGTACCTGTTATTATTTAGCCTTAGCCTGGATAAAATTGAGTTTTGTACGGAGAATCTCAGGCTTGTACCAGGCCTGCATGTGACCAGACAGAGGGGTGTCAGTGTGCCGTTCGTCTCTGAACAAGCACTGAAATAACTACAGACACGCTCCGGTGACAAAAGATTACCGGTCTCCAGAGAGCTGTGGACAGTCCATTACAGCGTGCACTAATTGCTACTCAGGATGTTGTTGATTTATGAATCTAGGCCTTCTCTTCTCTGCACAGCCTGCAAGTCACACAGAATACGGGCGTCAGCTAAACGCTAAGAACAATCATGTATATGTAAAGTTCCAATGGACCGAGGAGATAAATATCACTGATCAGTATATCTTATAGCGCGCTAACAATTTGGATTAAAACTCAAGTTTGTGTCATTGCAATACATCAGAGCAACAAACTGCATTGGGATAAAATGCCGCTCTAAAATGAAGCTAAATATATCCAGCCTCATTTGATATTTGAACAGAACAGACATGACTGATTATGGCTGATGCCTACCCAGCACGGTACTGTACGTACATATGAATACAGTCTCGATTCATCACGCTCGATTTACTCCGTTCTGTGGTGCCACAGCCGCGAGACGCATGTTGATGTGCTTGTTTATCTGTTTTTGTGCACAGATGAGTATGTTGATGAGACACATTGTAGAGGAACCTGGCGAGGTTAAAACACGCTGTACCCCTCACTGCTGGCAGACACTGATTCAGAGACACTGACAGTACAGAACATAGAACATCAGTGCTACAGGACTCAGAACATAGAACAGCAGTGCTACAGGACTCAGAACATAGAACATCAGTGCTACAGGACTCAGAACATAGAACATCAGCAGTGCTACAGGACTCAGAACATAGAACATCAGCAGTGCTACAGGACTCAGAACATAGAACATCAGTGCTACAGGACTCAGAACATAGAACATCAGTGCTACAGGACTCAGAACATAGAACATCAGCAGTGCTACAGGACTCAGAACATAGAACATCAGCAGTGCTACAGGACTCAGAACATAGAACATCAGCAGTGCTACAGGACTCAGAACATAGAACAAGGCTACGTGAGTGGTACTAGGCCTAGAAAAATGGATTCATTGTAAGGGAATCAAGGACTGGCCAAGATGTTATTTACAGATTCATACACGCAAATAATTTATACATGCATGTGTGTGCGTGTGATGTCTGTGTGTGTCCCTAGTATAAGAGAATTATACATTTTTACCCCAAATGGAAGCTTTCAACTAAACTATCAAATGGCAAACGATCGCCTAAACTATCATCTAAATCAGGGGTCTCACACTTAGCTTTTACTCCAGCCTCAGATCTTGACTATATTTAGATATTTAGGGCTGTAGGTTTGCACATAATGTATATATAGTGTTATGAAGTGAAATGTGTTATTTGTGTTGTGTTAATCTGGCCTGCTGTGTTACTCTGTGCCTTCATGCAGTAACATGCATGTGGGCTGAAGGTGGGACTGGAGCCATCACAGCAGCAGTAACTGGTTGGAATGAAAACCTGCACACACACTCCTGGGGAACAAGTCTGAGACCTCTGATCACCCAAACCTTCAGGCGCACACAGTTCAGGCTCTTTAGCTGCGGCACTGAAGTGTGAAAGTGCAGAGTAATTAGTCTGTTTGCATTCGGAGATAAAATGAGGGAAATTAATGGGAAACTCACTGATGCAGGGGAGCTATCATTGATCTGGAGCCCCAGCTGCCAGGCCAGGGGTAATTCATCGCCCCCCCCTCCCCCCCCCCCCCGCGCTCGACAGACGGGGTGATGTCACCACACAAGTGGAAGGGTGACTGAGAGCAGGAACCAAATTAGCTCGGCTCGGAGAAAACCGCGAACCGCTCGCCTACGGTACGGAATACCGGAATACCGGAATGCCGGAAAATAATTTATGGAGCGGCGTTCTTCGCGCCTCTGCTGGCCGTGTGAACGGGAATGACTTGCCGCCCGCAGTCAGAGGAATTCATGCCCAGAAACCAGGAAGTAAAGCGTGAGACCCGGTCCACACAGCCTGGGGGCTCCCTGTGGAGGCTGGCGCTCAAACGTACCGTAACATCACATCACACGGCAAGAACAGGCCCTTCAGCCCTGCTTTACCTGCCCCCTAACTGCACCTACTGCTCAGTCTGCCTAAAAGCTAAACAGTATCTAGCACCATATCAAGCCTGGTCTCGTGTTGTTAATAGAATTCTGTTCTGGATTTGACATCTGTTGACAGGGACTGTATTAAATGTGTTAATGTCACGTACAATTTCCCACAATGGATGTAAATACCATCAAACTAAAGATGACAGTCTGCACTTTAACCTCACATTCATGGTTTCATTTCAAATGTGCTGGGAGTACGGAACCAAAACAACAGAAACTGTACCACTGCCCAAATACTTACAGGACAGCAGCTTTCTATTGTAGGCGAAGAAGAGATGCGTTTTTTTTTTACATGGATAGTTTAACACAAGGGGATCGGGCGAAACCTGAGTTTAGTAGCGTTTGATGACGCGTATAACGGACGGTATTTAATAATAATGAGGGCTGGTGTCACCGTAATCGATCGGCAGCGCATGAATCAGGCCTGAGCAGCTGTTTGGCTCAGTCTGAGCAGATGGCTAAACCACAGCCCCTCAGAGTGATCGACCTTGGCACCAAGCAAAGCGTGGCAATAAACCATGTCACTGGGACACATTTTACAGAAGAATAATACGCGACATAATGCTGTCGGTGTGCGTCTTACAAAGTACCGCAAAACAGGTCAGAAGCAGTCTGGGGGAATCCCCAAATCTCTTCCAACAAGAAATCTCCCTTCTGCAGGAACTCATCAGGATTAGTCTTCAAATTGGGCTTCAAATAACCTAATGTCCTGGACATTTGCATAATTCATCCGGGAGGGTTCCAGGATTACCGCGTTAGCTGGATAACTGCGTGAACACGGTGGGAGAGTAAAACCTGGAACCCTCCAAAGTGTGGACCATGGACTGAAGTAAAAAGAAAACAGCTGTGTTAGAACACTGTTCGCGTCCCAGGTCTCCCAAGGAAGGAAATACTTGAGATCAGCCCAGAGACGGGCTACCATTCATACACACAGGGGTACCTGGCCCCCACCACCCCAGAGCCCAGCCTACAGCAGTTTGAGATCATCCAAACAACCATCCCCCCACACTGTATCACCCACATAGGAACATACATGGTTAATAATAATTCCTTGCATTTACAGTATATAGTACCTTTCTCACTAGCCGGCAACTCAAAGCACTTTACAGTGATGAGGGGGAAACTCGCCTCAACCACCACCAATGTGTAGCACCCACCTGGGTGATGCAACGGCAGCCATTTTGTGCCAGAACGCTCACCACACACCAGCTGAGGTGGAGAAGGAAAGAAGGATTATTTAGTCGATAGGTGGCGGGTTGGGAATTTAGCCCGTTAAGGATAAAGATGAGGCAGGCAGAGGAACCTAACGAGCATGTTCCGTCCTGTCTCTTTTGCCCTTTAGAGTATAGACAAATTAGCAATGCTGATACGTATTCGTGTTCTGCTTAATTAAAATTCATGGGATGTTCAAATAACTGTTGCGGAGCCTGTGCAAATTAATTGAACTTAACAGCGGAGCCTGCGCGACACAGCCAGCGCAGATAACGGCCGAATACTGAGGAAATAAAATCACCAAACAGACTGAGGGGTGTACGCAATCTCTCTGCGCACAGAAGGACCACAGCGATAAGTCCCACCCTGATCAGCATTCAGTGGGTATCTTGATCGAAGATGATTAATTATAATCAGTTGCATATATTATGATATCCTACCGGCAGAAATACAGTTTATTTCAATATTCTCCATATTTGATGAGGGAAAACACGTTGCAGTGAAAACATTTCAAAAAGTATGATGCATTTAATTTTTATTGAATGCCCCTTGTAGTGTATGTTTCAACACAAGCAGAATATCTACGTACAGTCCTTGAGATTAAAACCAAAGACTCATGTCCGCTACAGAGGACAAAAATGAATTGCCAGGTCATAGGAGCATATAAGAGCCAGAGGCAGTATGAACCTGGCGTTGGAAAATGTAAATATGCACAAAAACTGCATATTAAGGTCATTAGAACAAACTACAGAACAGGTCGGATAAGCTACAATTCACACAGAGTCAGTTGTACAGCCATGAATGTTAAGTCAGGTATACATGGTAAATAGGCCAAGTGTATAAGTAATTAGGTCAGTTACTACAGTAGCAAGATAAATACAAATGCGATGTTAACCGATATGCTGGCTTAATTGGGACTATCAAATGTCAATGACACATGATTATGCAGGATAAGCAGCCTTTAAGCGGTCTGTTATAACATCTCATACACAATCTAATACCCCGTTTTTGTTCTGTTTATCTTCTGCCCGCAGGGAAGCTGATATTTAAAGGTTTCATTAAAAGTAGCCTACATTCATAGTAGAATGGCTTGTTTTTTTAGAGGTTGATTTGCTATTTTTGGAAGAAAGAAACACCTTGCTTTGAATTGATCAGAAGCTCAGTCATAGTCATTCCTTTGTGGACGAACTGTACACCACGACGCATACAAAACAGCTTAACGATATTGATTAAGCAATGTGAACAGTTACGGAAATGTATGCAACACCACCACCGCTACAGTGCTACGTTTAAATGCTTTGATTCTCCGTAAAATATGTCGGTCAGCTCGTAAACCACACACGGCGAATAAAGCAAAACATTGGACGGTAAAACAAAGCTTTAAAAATGATTTAAATTAATGACGTAATGGAGAGACACAGAAGACTGGAAGCAGGGCCTAGTCGAGGTAGCCATTACAGATGGATCGCCATTCAACATGGCGCAGTCAGAAAACTCGTAAACACCTGTAAAGTGCGTCGGCGTTAAATCCCCCAAATCGAAAGCGTTTGTTTACGTTCCTTTTTCCCCCCACAAAAAAATGCACTTCAGGCGCATTTTTTTAATGTATTGACGTCTTGCAACTTACCCTTGATCCTTTGAGTTCCTCTAAACGAAACGGCTATTTCGGGAGCCGGGCCGCTCTGATCAGAGGCTGGGTACATGAAAGACGTTTGAGTAATGGACGCCAAAGCGAGTCCGTGTAGCATGATCAGAGTTGTCTGTCAGAGCAGCGGGAGAAATGTATTTATTTCTCGGCATTTCGTATAAGCTTTGGCAGATTTCCTTCTCGTATTTAGGGCGAGGGAGGGAGTTCTTACATTAATTTGAATGACTTTGTGTTTAGATTTTATTTTTTCTGCACATGTAGAGCGGTTGCCTGCGGAAAATGATGCTGTTTGTTACACTGGGAATTCTGTCTTTTGTCAAATACAAAATCAGGCAGTAGCTGTTTCTTGCACACTTTCTCTTGACAAATTCACGACAGAATAGGAAACCCTGAAAAGATTATCAGGATTTAAAAAGTAACATTTTATATAAATATATTAAATGTATTTCATATACAAAGAAAACCCAGCACAAGCTTTGGGTTGTTTAAATGAAAATGTACTTGATATCAGATAATCTGACTCTGCTGTTTTATTCGGTAATGTTCTGTGTTTTTATAGCTCCATTTTCCACCAACAGGCCACCAAGCAGAAAAACAAACCAAGTTATCTGATCTGAGAGAGACCCTTATGTCTTTTCTCTCAGCCTTATGCCTTTACGATCAGTTTATGCTCATGCAACAGACTCACTTTTAGTCTAGGACCAAAAGATATAGGCACCATTATAATCCATAAATGGTCAATTGTAGAACCCATCCCTGTTTAATATAGATAATATTGTTACATGGTATTGCTACAGAAAGGGACATATTAACAATCACTGTATTTTACCATAATATACAAACTATGCTTGGAGTGTGTGGGATATGGAGCGATTGTAGTATATCCAGTGTACAGGTTAGGATATACTGCCGTGGTAACCAACCTTGTTCCTGGAAGTCTACCATCCTGTAGAATTTCACTCCAACCCTAACAAAGCACACCTCATTCAACAGCTAGTTTAGTTGCTATTTAGTACAGTCAAGTGTACTACAGTCAACCTACAAGACGATAGATCTCCAGGAACAGGGTTGGGCAGCCCTGCTCTAGCTGTTGAATGAGGTGTGCTTTGTTAGGGTTGGAGTGAAAACCTACAGGACGGTAGATCTCCAGGAACAGGGTTGGGCAGCCCTGCTCTAGCTGTTGAATGAGGTGTGCTTTGTTAGGGTTGGAGTGAAAGCCTACAGGATGGTGGATCTCCAGGAGCACGGTTGGTTACCACTGGTGTAGACAGGCTGGGATGTATCTTTCGCGCTCAGTATGGGATGGTGTGGGTGCTCAGTGTGGGATGGTGTTCAGTGTGGGATGGCGTTCAGTGTGGCATAGTGTTCAGTGTGGGATGGTGCTCAGTGTGGGATGGTGTTCAGTGTGGGATGGTGTGGGTGCTCAGTGTGGGATGGTGTTCAGTGTGGGATGGTGTTCAGTGTGGGATGGCGTTCAGTGTGGGATGGTGTTGAGTGTGGGATGGTGTTCAGTGTGGGATGGTGCTCAGTGTGGGATGGTGTTCAGTGTGGGATGGTGTTCAGTGTGGCATGGTGTGGGTGCTCAGAGTGGGATGGTGTTCAGTGTGGGATGGTGTTGAGTGTGGGATGGTGTGGGTGCTCAGTGTGGGATGGTGTTGAGTGTGGGATGGTGTTCAGTGTGGGATGGCGTTCAGTGTGGGATGGTGTTGAGTGTGGGATGGTGTTCAGTGTGGGATGGTGTTCAGTGTGGGATGGTGTTCAGTGTGGGATGGTGCTCAGTGTGGGATGGTGCTCTCTGTAGCCGCGGAGCTGTAATTGGAGCTGGGATCTGCCCGGGCTAACGGCCGCCGCGCGCGATCGGAATACCTTCATCCTCGGAGCGCGGGAATGCGTTCATGCCGTTGTCAAGGATACCGTTTGGAGGCCGGGCTCCGCGGCGGTGTTGGTGGGTGGGATGCGCGGCGGTGTCGGCGCCGCGGTCGATACGGAGCGCGCTCCACAGCTCGCGCTGCGAGGGCCGTTAGATGGCGGGTTTGTGTTAAAGCCGCTTCAGCTCACTTTCAACCGCGCTGCTGGGGTTCGGCTCTTATTGCTGCACAGCTTCTGTTGTTGGAGTCGCATCGATGTTCACCCCGCGCCTGACGCACGGGAGAGCAGGAGCTCTCGGGGAATTTAATCTTGCTCCGTTTTTAGCGTTATGCCTGACCGCTTTGCGTCACACAGGATATGATGTTTGTTTCCCAGTGCTTATAATGCACAGAGGCCCAGCTCAGACGCTCCTAATCTAGCGTAGTTTATCAAATAAACGAGCAGCAGTCAAAACATATACACCAAATAACAGGGTGAGCTGCACAATATATCAACATCTCTCTCCATCTGTCTTTCTCCTTTTCTCTCCCTTTCTCTCCATCCCTCTATCTCCCTCTCTCTCCCTCTATCCCTCTCTCTCCCTCCCTCTCTCTCTCTCTCCCTCTATCCCTCTCTCTCCCTCTCTCTCTCTCCCTCTATCCCTCTATCTCCCTCTCTCTCCCCCTATCCCCCTCCCTCTCCCCCTCTCCCTCTCTCCCCCCCTCTCTCTGTCTCTCCCTCTCGAGTCGACAGAAACATATAAAAACATATACACCAAATAATTAGAGCTGCACAATATAGCTTATATTTATCGTCATCGAGATATGAACAAGCAAGATGAAGACATCGCATAGACTGCTTGAACTGCAGTGAAGAGTATTTATTTAAACTGATGCTCTGTTAAATTGATTGGCTGTTCATGTGCAATTTGTTCAGTTAAAGTAAGTTGGAAGTAATGTATGTAATCTTTCAGCTCTTCATCGTCTGTGGTCTAGCAGTGTACCTAAAGCAGAAAGGCATTAGAACTGTGCACACTTCAAAATTTCAATATTCAATTATCGCGATTATTATTATTATTAAGTGACGTTAACGCACATTGCATATCTTCCTCATATGGTGCCACCCGTGTGCTAGAGAGTATTTCACAAGTGGGCACCTTCCTCTGCGGGTGTGTTGTTGAGTTAGGCCCACGACACTTCCAGAAGGTTCAGCAGCGAAGCCTGGAGTCCCAGCCCCCCCCATCAGACACCCTCCACCCTCCCACACCCCCATCAGACACCCTCCACCCCCCCACACCCCCATCAGACACCCCCCACCCCCCCACACCCCCATCAGACAGATAATGGTCCCCAGACTCTCAGCAGATCATTGATGGATGTTTAAAAATGGGTTCAGTGGACAAATCTCATTAACATTTAAGAAGAAGCATCGGCAGACAAAGCCCCGTCGGAGCTCGGGAGCCGGGTCCTGAACGCGCTCATTTATTTATGAGCTCCTCGCCGGCCGTAAAAGGCGAATCGTGCTCTTAAAGGTCAGACGCAGCTCCACCACCGTTTTTGTTTTGTTGTCAGAGAGGTGAAGACGAGGGGATCTCGCTCTCGGCCCCGGGACCCCCTCCCTGCGCTGGCCTGTCGATCTCTCTCTCCATCCATTACGGCTGTTGAAAAAGGGCACGGCTTAAACCTTCTGCCACAATACCCGTTCAGCCTGCTGCCATTTTCTTCGTATTTCAACTCTTGTTTGTGCAGATGGTTTAATGTCACCGAGCAGGTGTCCACACTTTCAGCTATGAGAACCCCTGCTATCCCGCACAGATTCACAGAAATTGGACGTCACAGAAATTAAGCGTTACAGTCGTTGATCTGACCCCTGTTTCACGTTTCAAGATTACTGAGTGAGATAGAGCTGAATCTCTTGATCATGTCTGCATGCTTTTATGCGCTTAGTTGCTCCCACATCATTGGCTGATGAAATATCTGCATTAACAAGCCGGTGTACAGGTCTACCTAATAAAGTGCTCACTGAGAGCATATTCTTCTCGGTCAGCAGACATAACTATTGCTGACAAACTGTGCGCCTTAAGCTGGACCAGAACACACATTCATTTGTTAACAGTAAAGAACAGCTTGTTATAATTGAGGGCTTGCGGTTGTGGTTGGAACAGCATGCACAGGGATGCCCTTGGGCTGAGTCTGAGACCCCCGGGGGTAGATGTAGTCTTGGTGTGTACAGTACGATATCATTCTAGCATTAGGGGAGGAACACTCCGCTCTCAGGTAAAGGCATTCCCAAAAAGAAACCATTCTGCTACTTTACAAAGACTTTTATTGGTTTGAGAACACCTACTGTATATTTGTTGGATTTGAGGATGACTCACGGCCTCCAGATAAAGACGGAGTGTGTGGTGTGATTACACCGTACGTCCATCAGCAGCGTGTGCTGTCTCAGAAGACAAAGGTTTCAGACCACCTACACGCCGCGGCGCCGGGTAGCGGGCCAGCCTGAGCGCCGAGCGGAGGGAGAGAGACACGACACAGCCGCGCTCCGGAGAACAACCGCGGGATTACAGCAGGGGGGGGCGGTGCAGGGTCAGGGCAGGAGGCCGGTGGAGGGTCAGGGCAGGAGGCAGGGCGCAGGAGGCAGGGCGCAGGAGGCAGGGCGCAGGGTTAGGGAAGGAGGCCGGTCGGTGGAATGCGCTCTGTGATCGCAGCACTTTCTCGCCTCCGGGCGCTGGAAGACCACAGCGGGAACGCTGGGAACGCTGGAGTGGTGTCCTGTCCTGCAGCACCGAGGCATCTGGGAGATATGCGCATGAGAGCGCGATGCGCACGACAGGGGCTCGCTCCAACCGCTTATTTTGCTCCTTTTTCAATTTTTTCCTGACCTGGAAATCGAAGCCGGTCCCCCGTCTTTAAGGACATTCCAACCCCTTAAATGTCCCTTCTAAGAGCTAGAAGTAGAAGTTAGGAGCTCCTAATCTTTCCTTTGAGCAAGGAAACATCAGCCCATGCTTTGCGGAAGTATTTTCTTTCGACCTGTGGATCCACCTCTCTCCATCTGCCACGTCTGTAACTGACGCGGCTTCAAGCTGACATGCAGGAGCAAGGACTCAATTTACCCGTCTTCATTAATTCTTCTTGCCTCTCTCCCTAGCCTCTCCCGATGGGGGGGAGCAGATAATAGAGCAAGAAAAAGAAAAAAGAGGAGAAAAATAAGTCTGGGCCATCTATGGATGATCGTTAACGTCGGTACGCTGGCAGTGCGAAAGTGATTTTGTTATGCAGTTATGTAGGCTGTTGCTGGACCAGACAAATTGTGTTATGTGGGGAGATGTTGGAAGATATGAGAGGAAGGAAATATCGGTTTGCATGCCAATTATCGAATACGGTCCAATTTTACTGCATTGAGGAACTCACTGGCAGATGTGGAAGGTCCAGGGGTCAGAAAGCAAAAGTTCTGCCGTGTGCTTCTTCCACCCATGAACTCCAGCTGATTTCACTAATTAGGACTTTTACTTTCTGAACCTGAATTATCCACCACTACTTACTGAACATAAGGTTTACTTGAATGTTCAAACAGCACACGGGTATTAATAAAAATGACTGCTGAAGCAGCTGAACCCACCGCTCCCTGTGTCAGCAGTTCCACAACACAACTTAAGTCCAGGTGTGTTACTGTAGGTCTACCACCTGTTTAGGAAGTTTTATGTAAAAACCCTCCAAGCAAAAATGGCCCAGCTTAAAAGACCTAATAATATGAAATAGAATAGTAATCAAAATCTGGATCCAGTAATATTGGCAGGATGTGTATGGGTGGTCATGTGACGCAGATCCTCTGCAGCTGGTTGGCTCAGAGTCCCTCACAGCTGGGAGCTCTGTGAATGGATCCATCGTGTTCACAGTGAGCACTGGGCTTCTGCCCATTTGCCTTTATTAAGAGCATTATGTTTAGATCAAGAGCTGAATATGACCCATTCTGTCAGAGGTGTGTGTGTGCGTGTGTGTTTGTCCGTGTGCATGATTGTGCGTGTGCGTGCATGCCTGTGTGTGCATGCGTGTGCGTGTGTGTGTGTGTGTGTGTGTGTGCGTGTGCGTGTGCGTGTGCGTGTGTGTGTGTGTGTGTGTGTGCGTGTGCGTGCATGCCTGTGTGTGTGTGTGTGTGTGTGTGTGTGTGTGCGTGCATGCCTGTGTGTGTGTGTGCGTGTGTGTGTGCGTGTGTGTGTGTGTGAGTGTGTGTGTGTGTGTGTGAGTGTGTGTGTGTGTGTGTGCGTGTGCGTGCATGCCTGTGTGTGTGTGTGTGTGTGTGTGTGTGTGTGTGTATCTGAGTGCCAGTAGAGCTCAGATAAAGCATGAGGATGATCTGGTGTTGTCATCTTGAATTTGGTTTTGGTGAACATCTTCAAATGTTCTATTTGAAAGAAAAGAATATGATTTTATGTCTCATTACAATTCTAAAACAGTAGTTTTTTGTTTTTTTTACTGCAGTGCACTTGCTGGTTGAATCTCATCATTTTGCTCCTTTCTTCATGTCGTTCTCTGGGGAAATGTGTCTGACTGAAAGCCCCGCTGCCTCATTGTGTCCGGGGCTGGGGCCGGGACGGGGAATCTCCTCAGATAAACCAGGCCGGAGTTATTCCCGTTCCGAACGCTTTTCAGACCGCAGCCGGCTCAGACAGGCCCTGCCCGCGTCAGGCGGCTTTTATAAGCCGATTGGCTCTCTGATACCGGGCCGGCGGTACCGATGGGCTCTCTGATACCGGGCCGGCGGTACCGATGGGCTCTCTGATACCGGGCCGGCAGTACCGATGGGCTCTCTGATACCGGGCCGGCCGGGACCGATGGGCTCTCTGATACCGGGCCGGCGGTACCGATGGGCTCTCTGATACCGGGCCGGCGGTACCGATGGGCTCTCTGATACCGGGCCGGCGGTACCGATCAGCTCTCTGATATCAGCCGTATCCTGCACCGGGCTGGCGGTACCGATGGGCTCTCTGATACTGGGCTGGCGGTACCGATCAGCTCTCTGATACTGGGCCGGCGGTACCGATGGGCTCTCTGATACCGGGCCGGCGGTACCGATGGGCTCTCTGATACCGGGCCGGCGGTACCGATCAGCTCTCTGATATCAGCCGCATCCTGCACCGGGCTGGCGGTACCGATGGGCTCTCTGATACCGGGCCGGCCGGTACCGATGGGCTCTCTGATACCGGGCCGGCCGGTACCGATGGGCTCTCTGATACCGGGCCGGCCAGTACCGATGGGCTCTCTGATACTGGGCCGGCGGTACCGATGGGCTCTCTGATACCAGCCGCATCCTGCACCGGGCCGGCGGTATTCTCTCTGAGCCCGGGGTCAGGCATCCGTGACCGGAATGAAATGATGCCCGTCTGAAGAGGTTGTGTTCCTAATATCGCTCCTCATCCAAGGTCAGTCGGGTTGATCCCCCAGTTCCATCCAATCAGTGCCTCTCGCTTTCGGCCAATCTAGCGTCGCCACCTTCCCTGATCCCCCCCGTCACTGATGATTGGCTGAGTGTCCTTAGCCCACCCTAAACCTGATTGGCTGTCCCGGCCTGTCAGGGGCAGCGGTAATTGGTGGATGTGGGAGGCTGGTTCTGTTCAGATGTGCACTCCTGAATCGGTGGTAGTTCTGCTGACAGCTTCTCATTGTCCTTCCCACATAGTTAAAGACATACTTAACGTACCAGAACCATACTGAACGTACCAGAAACCCAAACACATTTTAGAACAACAAATGCCAGTAAAGGAGCATGGATTTGCCAAAAGTGTGCAAAGACACAGACAGTGCCTTAGCATAGGTCATTTTTTATATTTTATATTACATTACATTACATTATTGGCATTTGGCAGACGCTCTTATCCAGAGCGACGTACAACAAAGTGCATACCCATAACCAGGGATAAGTGCGCTGAAAGACCCTAGAGGGAAGTACAATTTCAATTGCTACCCATACAACAAAGATAAGGCCTATCTTTTATTTATTTTTTTTATAATCAAACAACAAAACAAATGTGACCAAACTTAACTATCCAAATACTGCTTACCTAGCCAACTAAAAATACACCGAAATAAACCGATACACAAAGTAAATCACAAAGACAACAATTAAGGTTCACAGGGAGGTAGGGAGGGATGAGGAGAGGTGCTGCTTGAAGAGGTGCGTCTTCAGTTTGCACTTGAAGGTGGGGAGAGATTCTACAGTTCTGACCTCTGACCCTAAAAAACCAGACAAATTATTTGAAA